>NW_017802980.1:514703-596280 GCF_001625305.1 Branchiostoma belcheri
GGCAGACTAACACAGTAATACATTTGCTATAACACAGCCAAAAAACTCAAATAAAACCATTCTAAAAGCCTGTATCACAATAATTTAAAAAACGCCTAGGGGTATTTGCCCACTGTACCTCCATACCAAATTTCAGGACCTTAGGCCCTAAAATGAAGAAGCTGAATCCATTTAAAGATATGGCAGGAGGAGGAGGAGGAGGAGAAGGAGAAGAAACATCAGAAAAAGCAATATGGTTTCACCACACCACTTCGTGGTGTGGTGAACCCATAATTAGGACACGTTGAAATGAAATATTGCCAAAGGATAGGAGTTTCACATGCAAAATATTGTAATTTGAGTTTAGATTATATTAATTGTAACCCCTTTTTCCATATTCAATGAGACAAATAAAAAACAACATTTGCTTAAACTCTACATATTTCATGGAGGTACAAATGTATGAGTTCTCCGAATTCTTGTTGATATTGCGATGAAGGACGCTACAAAACGCAAAAGTTTGGTCAGCATAGCGCCCAGCCCAACCTCTCTACCGTGTTGTGCAGTAGCACATCGGCAGAACGTACAATGTACTGCACCTGTGCAAAATTGGTAGCTTACAATGTATGCACAGAAGTGGTCATGTTTGGGCATGTAACTAATAAGGTTAACATCCTGTCTGTGTTGTTTTCCAAAAGATATTGTCTGCAACAAGCAAAATTCTGATGCAACGATAAAAAATTCCATGAAAAACGGGAAAAATCTTGGTTTCACACACAAAAAAAAACAGTTACGGGTACTCATTGGGTATCTGTAAAAATCGGGGCCTCGCGGGGTACAATGCCTGTGCTGGTATTGTGCACTGTAATACGCCTGTCCGGACATGCCGCTGCAATCAAGCCCATCACATGTTGTCTTCAAGAAGGTTCGATAAACTCTGTAGCCTTCAACTGTAACGCTAAACTGGGATTCTTAAAGAGTTATTTCTTCCGTGTCATATTTATTACAAACAGGGAAACAATATTGCCAAGTTACGTGTTGTTTTCAGTTAACTTTGGAGATATATAGATGTTAAAATAGTCCTTGGTTTAATAGAAATACCAAATTAATGCATCGACATCCGACATTCACGCGGAGAAGTTCGAGTGAGTTGCGACGGGCGGGACCAGCGGGACCTTTGCCGACGCACGCACACCACTGGGAAGGGTGCATTGAACAGCGAAAATTAATTTTCAGAATCTTCCGACAAGCCTTCGCTACATTTTTGATCGGTACCGTTTCGATAGCCACGATTGACGCGGTTTTCATCCATGTACTTAGGCTGTGTAGTCAAGTTTCGCCGCTACTTGGCGAAAAGGCAAGATTTTGAATGGGACTGTGGGTGATTTGGGTGAATCCATTAGAATCATAGGGATGGATATTATTGGAATGTAAAATTCTACCGATTCCAATGACTGGCAACTCACTACGATATGTATGGGACAGGCGTTAATCATGTTTTGAAATTGTATTAAAACACTGTAGTGTTAAAGGGATCTTGGAAAAAATTACCTAGGCCCTCCCCCCAATTAAAATATTTTTCCTAGGCCCTCCCCCAGCTCAAATTTTTTTCCAAGGCCCTCCCCCCTCAGATGACTGGCCCTCCCTCCCCGGTAAATATCGTACAGTCCCTTATTATGTGAACTTCAGGACCCTATCATGTCTAGATGACGAGACATGAAAACTGGAAGTTCTGCTGCAGTACCATAACAAGCCATCAGAGGGCCCAAAATCTAATTATTAAATTTTGTAAGTTTCATCAACACCTACTCACCTACCAAGTTTCGTGACAATCCACCCAACGCTTCTTCAGTTAAACTACATGCTAAACTACACACACACACATACACATACACATTAACACAACAAGATTGGCAATAAAAACATACATTGCTATGGTGACGATGGTTGCTGGATATTATGTAAATGAAGGCCCAATTTGTATAATGGGAAATTGTTATCATTTGAAAATGATAACTGTCGGGGATTTAATACTATACTTGCTGCACTTGGAAGTAAAGGGAAGGTGAATGTCATTAAACATAATTTCTGTTTGATTCAAATCAGGACCTGATATGCATAATTTATGAGGAAATGCTATAATAGCCTTCTTTGTTAGATAAGATTGTCATTTTTATTTAGGTGGAGAATATAATCAACATTAATGTATATCAGATACTTCATGCAAATACAGCTCTTGAGAAATGCATAATTCGTCAATGGGAAGGTCATTTGGTGAACGTATGAGGTCATGGAACTCTAATTAATAGTTTGGCTTATAACAGCCAGGGTTGCCCTACATGTAGCTACTACTAGTCCTACATGTAGTATATAAATTTCATAAATTTGGCATTGGCATTTTGAAAGATATTTAGTTATCTTTGTTACAATGTATCCTCTTTTGTCTTCTGTCGTAAAAACAAGTTGGTGTACTCTTTTCAATATTGCAAATTTTTTTTGTTAACTGTACTGATCTCTGTTCAGGTTGGCATCACTTAATAAAAGCCTTAAAATTTTTAAATGTATTTTTAAGGAATAGTTTGTGGTAGGAACTGCCTTCTTGCTTGAAGACATGTACTTTTCAGGACATTTCAACTGTGCAGAGAAATGATACCGGTGCGTACTTCAGGTTTTTCTTTCATTTCAGCTTCAGGACCACAAATTTGCCTGGAAGTTTGCCCGATTCTGAAAAAAAAAACACGTACCACTTAAAATAAGAATATACCGGGTGGATTTAAATTTCGAGGCAAAAAAAAATGTACCGGTACATTTATTTGAGAGGTGAAAGTACTCTACTTCGAATTGTCAATTTTGTTTGAACTGCGTAAAAACAACAAACATGCAAATCAAAACCTCCCCATCCTTTTTACTACAAAATGAAACCAAGAAAGTAACAGCAAATTAATTCCCTGCAATATGGTGTTTTTTAGCATTAATTGATGTAAAACAACTTGTTTATTTAAATGCCATTATGATATAATTGCTTTCATGATCTGTGCCATTTTTTCATGATTGAATGGCAGAGACAAACAATGGTCTATCACAGCTTAGAACACAGGGCAGTTTTGTGTCGTACGCTTTTGTCATATTGTCCCATTCTCTACCATTATTTGAGGTATTGCTTTGTCTGAGGAATAAAGGGTTTGTCACTGCAGAAAGATCACCAAAGTGCTATGGCTCTTAGAACATAAATGTCGCAGGTCATCACAAAGAGTTTTAGAGGATTTCAATTCAAAACAGAGTCATCTACAATACAGTGTTATATATAGCGACGGCAGTTACCTTAGAATCGTGTGAAAGTTGAGGCAGTTACGAGTGAAAAATGTATGCGATAGCACGGCGCCGAACTATTGCCAGTCTTCACCCTGTATATGAGGAGAAGGTAAGGTCCTTCCTATGTGTGCACTCATAACTAATAAGTAAAATATTGTTGATGGATACCTCAAATCCAGCTATCATTCAATATCAATCTAAATGTTTGAAGTACTGACTTACTTTACAAGACACCAAGACGTAATAAGTGTCTGCACCTGGTTATGTCAATGACAAAGCTTGAAAAAAAATGACAGTTGGAAAAAAGGATACACTGTTTTAACATTCCAAAGGTTAGTATTATTTGTCACCCTATGTAATATAAGGAGAAAGATGTAACTTATTTTCATCTCTCTATGAAATATTTCATATTAGAGATACTATTAGATTGTTGAAACTTATGGTAGAATGGATGTGTATAAAGTGTAGCACTACATTTTATTGAGCCATAAAACTATTGGAATAATCTTGGTTTTTAATGGCTTCTTGTCATGCAAATTAATGAGTACAATTGAAAAATAATGCCTTAACATTGTTTACAGACTGAATTGGAAATACCACATTTATAAAAAAATTGAATTGGAAATACCAAATGTCCATAGAAAGATGAAATATGGTAGAGAAAAACAAATAACCTGTTGTTGAGTTGGTCTACAAGTGTCATGATGTTACATAAATCTCAATGCTAATTGGCAAAAAATAAAGATGAATAAAAAGCTTTAATATGTATAAGACTTTGTGTAGGGGGTCTGTTGGGAAAGCGCTGAAGGGAAGGTGACATAATGTACGCTACAAGTAACATCCGTAGGACAACTGGACCAGATGAAAAGGTAGGAATGAATAGAAACAGGAGTAGGTGGAATTTTCCGTCATGTGAATGTGTTTTGGGTTTTAAAGCAAACAATTAGAGCAAACCTGCATGAAGGTGACAAGGTGGTCTTGAGGTTAGGGTCAGTACATAGAAGCTGAATGTTCTGGATTTGTATTGACACACCAGAATCTGAAGGCTCAAATTGACACAAAATCTGAAGGTTTTGTTTGGGTTCTCGCTGTTCCCTTTGGAAAAGCTCTTTACACCTAGAAATGCTGAGTGCATATAATAATGCACCTTTGTGCAACGGTGCACATAGGAACTGTATGATATTTACCAAGGTTGGGTTTCAAAAATTTTGCATGGACCTCCCGAGGATCAAAATTTTTCCCTGGCACTCTCCCCAGTGTGTATCATGTACACAGTCAGGTAAAAAATCTGGTTAGAATGTCCAGCAGAAAGTGATGTAAATATATGTACATGTAGTATACCTACTAGTAGTCCCCTATAGACATTTGTGTAGTGTTACGTGTACACATTAAGTTATGATTAACCAATTTTGTATACAGCATAAATGTATTCTTGACATTTTTTTGTCAGCAAAAATAATTGTTGTATTACTTGGGGTAGTAGGTCTCGCATGCTGATTCCCAGTTGTTGCAAAACTTCCACTATTTGCAATGTCGTACATCCCTCAACTAGTGGCCAAATGGAATAAACTAGAAATGCCAGTTAGGGTCTTGGGGGTTGCAGCGTCAAGTCAGGCTGACATTTTGCAATTCAAATGGTGTCTTGTCCTGTCAGTAAGCAACAAGTTTCAGGACAACTTTGACAGAGACATCATATGTACATGGTCTGCGGCTTGCAGATGTGGGACATGCATAGCATTAACTTAAGACCACGCTGACATCTACGTAGAATAATATCTGATATGTTACATGTCCTTATTTTTGTATGTATGTTTATGTACATGTATTACTCTAACCAAGGAATGTCCTTGCTCTCACAATGTGTTTAATTCCAATGTTGTTTTAGAATGCTTTTTATTGATGTAATTATGGGAGGGAGCTCCCTCCCTCCATGCATGTGCTGGAAAATTTTAATGAACTTGTTTGATGTTTGATACAGTCAAACCTGCCAGGGTAACATCCTGTTCAAGCTGGCCACCTGGCCATGATTGGGTCCACTCAAGGCCCGATTAGCCTGGGTACCATCCGAATTTTCGCTACGCAACGCTCGAAAAAATCACATTTTCAGCGTTGCGTAGCGAAAATCCGGATGGTACCCAGGCTAAGGCCCAATACCATGGCCACCACATCAATTTTGATCTTGTTGATTATTGATGATAATAAAAAGAAATCATGGAGAACCCAGCCAGTTTTCCTCGACTGCTGGACGATGTTTTTTGTTCGATGTACAACAATGTAAATTGTTCCATGTGTCACCCTCCCCATATGCAGCAGTCACCACAGAACTGAAGATGCGTACAGCATTTCATGTTAAACATGACCATAATATGTCTAAGGCCATGTTTATGTGAAGTCACCCAAGGCGCTTTACATGTTGTTTACCCCGAAGCTGGTTTCAACTGGCTCCATCTGAACGCTCCAAATCACATTGAAAGCGCCTCGATCCCCAGCCACTTCTAGAGGTGGTTTCGAATCGGTTTTTCTGCATCGCGTGATTTCAATGTAACTTCACTTGGTCATGGATTACGGGGTGATATTTCTTTATTTATATGCAATCATACCAAATTTTACGTGGCAGCAACTTAAAGAGAAGTAATGGTCAAATAATGTGCCCGTTCTAGGACGAACTTCACCGCCTCTGGCGGGACTACGTCGGCATTCGGCCGAGATACGCTGGGAGGGGGGCACCAGCAAGCAGGTCGTTGACCTCTGACAATAATGACACGCTACCTTGCGTGTTTTCATCAAACAACAATGAATGTAGTTTCGGAGAATCGTGATCGGGCACGTTTTAAAAGGAATGTATGGCACGTGGACCAGATGTGAGGAATGTGAGTTACCCGAATCGCGGTTTGGGTGACTTCACATGAACACGGCTTCAGTCATGTTGTGAGGCAACCCTCTTCAAGGAGACCACCTGTCCAAGGTGACCACTTTTCTTCGGTCCCCTGGGTGGCTGGCTTGGGCAGGTTTGACTGTACTTGGAATCATTCAGATTTTCAAGAGGGGTACACTGTAATAAGATAATTTCTAATCAAGACCTATCTTATTCTTCAGCTTTATTCTTATATTATGAGGCCACACCAATTTAATTTCTTGGTTAACGGATAGTACTAGAAAAATAATGGAGCAGGCGGGCGAAAAAAATAAAAACAAGAAGCCATAGGCGACAATTCTCCGTGAAGTATTATATATTGCAACAAAAAGAAGTAGCCATTGGCGACAATTCTCTGTGAAGTGTGATAAATCGAACAAAGAAAAATTGTTTAAACGCGCGTCGGCTCAGTCATCTTAAGACGCAACAACCAATCAGAGATGCGAGATGCCTACACGTGACGCGGGAAGGGCGCGCGATGCCCGAAATATTTTTGCGTCAATATTCAGCGCCGTGATTCAAGAGATTAATACCCGGAAACAATTTTTTTCTTGTTTTGAACGCATTAACATGCATTTACGCTAATCTAGTATGATTCAGGGTTACTTTTTTTTAACCTGCCATGGCCAGATTATCTAAAGATGTGTGTATTGTGTGTACAATCTATAGAAAGAGAAATGTACATCAGGTCCGATCATCCGATTTTCACGTTTCGGTTTTTTGGACTCGGTTCATGAACGTATTTTGGTTTGGCTCCTGGAATGTGCAAAAAATGACTCCCGGGACTGTCTACAGGGAACACTCGCACATTCGCGGTGTATCAGGACAGCGCGACTGGTCGTCATTAGCGCAGTAACAGTTGCATAAACGGACGAAACCATTTCAAAGAAATGGGGATGTTTCGAAAATAAGCATTTACTCCAATATCAAAACAGCTACGGTAAAAATAAAAAGACGTGCATCATCCCGGACATAATGCAACACCACATGCGAAATTACACAGAAATGCGACGTACGGAAGAATGCGTTTTGGCTGCGAACATCTTCCAAAAAACTTGGCATCTCTTAACCATGGGCAAAAACATCTGGAACCACTTATAAAAACCACCCCGTATCTGCATGAACTTTTTTGAACCCCACTGCTATTCCAAACAACGCGTTTTTCTGGACCATTCCAATTCGCCTCGTAATTGTAGGGGTGC
This sequence comes from Branchiostoma belcheri, assembly GCF_001625305.1. NCBI lineage: Eukaryota > Metazoa > Chordata > Leptocardii > Amphioxiformes > Branchiostomatidae > Branchiostoma > Branchiostoma belcheri. The sequence continues at coordinate 522,111 of NW_017802980.1, forward strand.
GTCTGCAATATTACATTGACCGCGAAAGCAGCAACGGCAAAAATACACATTCGTGCATCAACACGGGCATGCCCGCAGACGGCGTATAAAATTGCGTGCCGATTACACAAAGAGAACCCAGTGTTTTGACTGCGAACATGAAAAATCAGCCGATTACAACACTCCGTCCGGAGGTCCTGACCTCCTTCACGGAGTAATAAAAACAGGCCTAGCTATAGGCATCCTATTATGGCCCAAAATGGTACGATAGGAGCCATGAAGTCAACACACCAGGCTGGTTCAAAATTTAAACAATGAATTTTGAAGTTTTAATGATACCACTGCATTGAAAGATGGAATAACTGTAACAACTAGGGTGAAAAAGACTGTTTTCAACTGTTCAGGGCAAAATATAATTTTTGCAGTTGATTCTGAATTTTTATTTTTATTTGCAAATCAGAAAAAAATGAAGCAGGCGAATCCGTTAACCAAGAAATTAAATTGGTGTGGCCTTATGGCACATTATTTTTCTGTGCACCTACAATATTTATACAATCATGTAAATCTTTAGGTTGGGTTTACCAGTGTACATTGTACATGTTCCCAAAAATAAATTTGGAGCCCTGCTTTTGCTTTAGGATTTGTTACATGATTACACATTTAGGGTAAATACTGCAAAGTCATGCAGTTTTAGCATATTTAGCATATATATTTGCTTAGCATATATGCGTCAAGTACTTTTCCCTATATTAGGTACTTAGTTGTTTGCATCTAATACTAATGTCCATCCTCAGATGACATTTCTTACATGTTAGAATTACACCAAAGCTGTTCAAAGAGTTGGATTGATTTACAGACTGGCATCAGCCAGTTGTCCATTGTATTTGTTGCATGTTTGACACTAGTCTTGCATTTCACTAACATTATGTTTATTTTTCTCTCTCCCCTATAACTGCTGTGGGTTGCTGCTCTGCTGCTGTAGGTAAGCACAGTTTTGTTGGCAATTACTGACAACCTGAAGTCATACTAAGTTTATCAGAACAGTTTTGAGCTATTTTGGGGGGCCAGAAAGTTAAAATGTCACTTGTACGCATGTAGCTTAAAAGCCATGCAGAGATGGATTAAAGCTTCATACCATAGGCCACACCAATTTAATTTCTTGGTTAACGGATTCGCCCGCTTCATTTTTTCTGATTTGCAAATAAAAATAGAAATTCAGAATCAACTGCAAAATTCTCATATTTTGCCCTGAACAGTTGAAAACAGTCCTTTTCATTGTTACAGTTATTTCATCTTTCAATGCAATGGTATCATTAAAAGTTCAAAATTCATTGTTTAAATTTTGAACCAGCCTGGTGTGTTGACTTCATGGCTCCTATCTTACCATTTTGGGCCATAATAGGATGCCTAGGCCTGTTTTTATTACCTCCGGGGGAGGAGACATCCTTCCGCGGAAGGGTTTTGTGAGAGATTTATTAGATTTTCATGTTCGCAGCTGTTTCTTGCGTTTGGGTGGACGGATTCTTTTGAGACTCGGTATATGTTTTGCTATTGGGCTGCAGATGATGCACGTTCTTTTGTTTTTATTGTATATATGTTTTCGGGCGTGAAAATGGTGCCTTTCGGTGGTCCCAAAACACCCCTTTTGAGCGTGAAAGTGGTCGCGACCGTTGACATTTGGCGTGTTTAAGCTATTCTCGGTCTGGTCTACGTATATGACCCCTCACACAGAGGGGTGTCCGGTCTCGATAAATTCTTTGTTTAAAACCCTATATAAAAATATACAATAAAAAGCCCGGAGGTATAAAATCTCAGATTTTACTTGTTTTTATTTTTTTTTACGCCTGCCCGCTCCATTATTTTTCTAGAAAAATCCGTTAACCAAGAAATTAAATTGGTGTGGCCATAGTGATGAATAAAACAAGAAATTCACAAAAGCTCTTGTACATTGATGAGTAACAAACATCTTAGTTTGATCAAGGACATTATTTAATGTCCCTGGTTTGATTTTTCTCTGTTTTCAGTTGTTATACACTCATTATGAAAAATTTAAACTGTTCTCCAACTCAAAATTTGACTCCCGGAATTTTCCAACTCAGATGAACTTTCATGCTGTTATACTTATACACTCATATTGGTGCTTTGACCTGTGGCTTATTTTATAAGATTAAATTTGTAGTGCCTTAATTTAACTGGGCTTAATAGGTGGCAGAACTGATGATCATTTAATTTGATTGCATCAGGACTTAATCAGTCTTTGTAGCCAATCAACACTGAGGTGACAACAGATCATAGGACTAGTTTCCGTCCTCCTGATGATGTCATCATAGGCCGTGTTCATGTGAAGTCACCCAAACCGCGATTCGGGTAACTCACATTCCTCACATCTGGTCCACGTGCTACACATTCCTTTGAAACCGTGTCCGAACACAATTCGCCTGAGCTAAATTTATTGTTGTTTGAGGAAAACACGCAAGGTAGCGTGTCATTAATGTCAGAGGTCAACGACCTGCTTGCTGATGCCCTCCCCCCAGCGTATCTCGGCCGAATGCCGGCGTGGTCCCGCCAGAGGCGGTGAAGCTCGTCCTAGAACGGACACATTATTTGACCATTACTGCTGTTTAAGTTGCTGCCACGTAAAAGTTGGTATTGCATATAAATAAAGAAATATCACCCCGTAATCCATGACCAGGAGAAGTCATATTGAAATCACATTGCATTCAGACGCAAATCGCGATGCGGGAAAACCGATTTGAAACCACCTCTAGAAGTGGTTTGGGGTCAAGGCGCTTTCAATGTGATTTGGAGCGTTCAGATGGAGCCAGTTTAAACCGGCTTTGGGGTAAACCACATGTAAAGTGCCTTGGGTGACTTCACATGAACACGGCCATACATTTGTAATCCTGATAGACACCAGGGGTGGAATGAGCCTGAATGCCGTCTGAAGAAAAATTATTTGTGTATTCCTAGGTATTTGAAGTGCATTCTAGAAAGTCTCTCCAAATACATGTTTGTACCCACTCTAACGAAGTTTAGATGGCATGACATTTCTTTTTAATCTTTTTTGTTCTTGGATAATATTCAACTGCCTTATATTACATGTAATTGTTCTCTGATTTGATAAGAAGATCAAATGTACCATTATGGACATGTTCATTCCTATAACCATAAAAACATAAACCACTAAATGAGTGAAGCAAAAGGACCTTAGCATATGACACGTTGTTATATAAGTCATTTAATCTTTTAGTAACTTTATAATCTAAGTGGTGTGTATATTCATGTTGTCAAGTGGTCAATATGGAGTGATAAGGAACCGGTGGTAACATGTCAAAATGGAGCCTTCTCATTGGTCAATGTTATTTGCCTATATGACAACTTAAACCATGGAGGTAAAAAATTCCATATGCTTAAACTTTATCATACAGTGTAGCTTAAATGCCACAAATAATATATTTCTTATGACATGTATATTAGACCGTATGATTTTAAAACCACTGTCATTTCAATGTCAGGTAATAGGTGACATTGTGCATTATCTTCATAACATTATCCAATTTTCAGCCAGCATTTAATGAATGGGAAAATGATCACCCCAGGAAAATGACTGTTCTTATTAATGCATCATATTTCCGATGTACTCACACGAGCTCCTGGATTTATCCCTGAAAGTGGTAAACCAGGATTCTTTCCTTGTAGACTTATAAGTGTGGCATTTGTTTGTAGTGATGGAATGGAAGAGGGTTCCCAGTGTGAAGAGAGATCGGTTGTTAGTGGTAGGTACATGTACACAATGGTGCTTGTATCATGTTCTATTGTACTGGACTCCCTGCTATATTGTTGGCTGTGTAGTGTAGGTTTAGATACATGCAGATGTATTTGAGACCGTGTCCTTTATAGTAAGTACAATTTTGTTTGTTTGTTTCACATAACCGGTAAACCTCCTTTAGCCAGTTTTCTACAGTAAGTACAATTTTCCAAATGACCAGACTGGATTTAGTTGTCATCTACTCACACCATGATGGACCCCTATAGTCTTTTGCCAATTGTGGGTTCTTCAAGGGGGGCCCGCAAGCCCTTTTCCGTAGAGCGTAATCGGCCATTTTAATTCTACGTAGTGCGTAGACGGACCGCTCGGCGCATTTTGCGTAGAGCGTATTCGCCGTTTTAATTCTACGTAATGCATTGTGGCCACTTGGAATTAATGTAAAGCATAATCGAGAAGTTTTCGAATTCAACGTAGAGCGTTGTCGGGACCCCCCTTGCAGGCCCCCTTCAAGGTGCTTGAAGTGTATACGTAGCTGCCCTCAAACATGGGAACTTTTCCAGAGGATATCCCTTGCCAAAGTTATTCATTTTACTGTTTGGTCGAATACAGAAATAGGTGTCAAGTACCCTTTCCCCAAGGGTACAACATGATAGCCCGCTATACATATATTCGAACCAAGAACCTTTAAATTTCGTTTTTTTGTGAATGTACAATGATTATTGTATTAAACATTTTCCATCTAACTGTTACACATTTTCATAACAGCTTTCATGTCCTTTTCATGCTCTGATGGAGTCTCCTGTGTTAAATTCCATACTGTCTAAACCTTGAAGAGTCCTTGTCCAGATGAATTTGTGTTTTGCTATTCCCTGTGCTATAATCTACATAATAAGGCAAGTCTGAGAGATCATCTCTTCCTCCTGAGTTGACTCTCAAGTAGGATGACTTTTGACATAGATTTGGAGAATTTTCAACTGTTGCTGGCTTAGTTTGTCTGACAACTAATACTGTACAGTACTTTATATCATACCCGGGCCGCGATAACGTTCGATAACGGGTTCTGGACTGGGCCGTACATATAGAATACAACACGGGGTATTCCGTATCGCCCGAGGTATCGGCCCGACTCGCGGGAGGGCCGGGACCGAGGGCGATGCGAAGTACACCGTGTTGTATTTTATTTATGTCATACCTATACAAAAAAAACACACCTTTCAATGCAAAATGAGCAAAAATTTGGTGTCCCTAAACCCAAAAAATGCAACAACATCAATTCCAACATCCGAATTTTGTGTTCGAATTTTCGCAAGCGGTGCATGCCGTTAGGGCAAAACGCGTTCGAATCGTTCAATGGAACATTTGGAAGGCCCGGGCCGTACGCGTTAAGAACCCTCGGGCCGTACCGCTAGTTATCACACGGGCCGGAACACCCGGACATAATTTACGGTACGGCCTGGGCTCCATGGCTTCCATAGACGCGTTTTGCCCTGACCCGCGTGCACCGCTTTCGAAAATTCGAATATACAGAATCCGAACTTTGGAACTGATGTTGTTGCATTTGAGGGTTCAGGAGCACCAACTTTTGGCTCATCTTGCATTGAAAGGCATGTTTTCTTGTGTGGGTATGACATAAATAAAATACAACACGGTGTATTTCGCATCGCCCTCGGTCCGGCCCTCCCGCGAGTCGGGCCGATACCTCAGGCGATACGGAATACACTGTGTTATATTCTATATGTATCATTGGTAACTAGACGTTGAATCTGAACTGCTGTAGATTGTACAAAGCAATGCAACTTGTAATGGGTCTACAGTTGCAAAGTTAACAAAGTACTACATGTAGGTAAGGAGAATGGAAAGCAAATACCTGTACAAAAGATGTGGTGCTGAGAAACTACTAAACTAAGCTACATGTACTAAACTAACCCGTGTGCTGGAACTGACGGCAGGAAGCAGAGCGGAGAAGAGAGAGATTTTCGGGTGTGTCTGCTATTAAATATCATACGCAGAGGGCGGGGCGACATCTGCATGTCGGAGGCGTGGTCAGGCTTTGACCAATGACGCGTCTGGGTCACGTGCTGTCACCACGTGGCCCCAGACCGTCTAAATGCAGTGATTGGCCTGTTACACTTCAAGTACTAGTAAATGTGGCTGCTAGGGGGCCCAAACTCACATGACTTCTTTCTTAGCACAAGAGCTACCTACCATCCAAAATTTATGACCTAGCATGTCCACAAAGCGAGATATCAAAACAGGAGCAGATTTATAGAATTTACTCATTAATTATGCAAATTAGATCCTGATTTGCATAATTGTACTTTAATTTTGTCAAGCATCACTGAAGCTACCTACATATCAAAAATCACGATGATCCATCAAATGGTTGAATGTTTAGTTATCCCCTCTCAAAGATTTTCAAAGAAACCATCCTGCAGTTCCAGAACAAACCGCTAGGGGGCCAAAACTCACGCGACTTCTTCCCAAGGACAAGAGCTACCTACCATCCAAAATTCATGACCCTATAGCTTGTCCAGATCGTGAGATATCAAAACCAGAAGTTGCGCTGCAGTACCAGAGGAAGCCACTAGGGTAACCAAAATCTAATCATTTCCAGGTTTTACCACACCCTACCGACACACAAAGTATGAAACTTATCCATGCAGCCGTTCTTGAGTTATTTTGTTGACTGTAACAGACAGGCAGACAGACAGACAGACAGACAGACTGACAGACTGACAAACGCAACTGAAAATATAACCCCAATGACAAGTCATGAATGGAGGTAATTAGTAACCGCGAGATCAATTTCTGTGTTACTGTTACTGTTGATTAAAACAAATGTAACAGTGGGGGGTTTATAGGCACTATGAACCGACCTGGCCGATGGATCTAGCCCTTTTAGCCGAGTGGTTTGAGCGTCAGATTTTGAAGCTGGTGCTTGGGTTTGGTCGTGGGTTCCAAACCCGGCCCAGGACCAGGGGTTTTTATCTGTTTTACTCACTCCTCCTGTTTCTTACAGTGGTTCCCACGCCGGGAATCGAACTCGGGCCTTGGCGGTGAGAGAGCCAAATCCTAAACACTAGTTTCTTACACAAATATCGAGATCAGTTTATTTCTACTTGTACTCTCCCCTGCAAATGAGGAGTAATTTGCATAATTAATGCCCAAGGTCCCTGAGCTATCCAGCCAGTCTCTGAATGCTGCCAAACTTTAGAGTTAGGTGTTAGGAAGAGCATCCAACCTGTAAAAACTCTGCTTCAAATTTCAAGTCTTGCACAAGACACTGTGGTGCCCCATGACACGTTGTCATGGTGAGAGTAGGGAGAACCCTTCCTTTGAGACAAGTGGCGTGCTGCCATCAAGCCCCAGATGTATTGTGTAAGCAGAGTCACGTCTAACCCTCGGAAGACGGGGAACAACAGACGATAGACCGGACAGTGAGTGCATGTGAGTGAGTGTGAGTGAAATACTACATTATATAATAACAGTGTTTTATATAATAGTACCTTTATACATGTAATCTATTTAATCCATGGCAGGCGGAACATCAACAGATACCAATTTATGCAAATGATGACCTAATTTGCATAATTAATGCGAATATTTTGTAACTCATTGGTGAATGATGGGAATTTCATACCTTGTGACGTGCACGTTACGTAAAGGTTAACGCCACTATGCATATGTTATGTTAATGTAGAGGTCATTTGCAATTAATGAGGACATGTCATTTACAAAAACTCATGTATTTCATGGAGGTATGAGATCTGTGAATTCTTGTTTTGTAATTGTATGATCTTGTACTGGGGAGGTCTCTCGCTGTTTGTAAGATGTCATATCCTTTTATAGATAAAGCAAAAATATCCCCATCAATTAGCTGAGAATGGTATGACCCAGTAATGCCTGTAACTTCTAGAATGTCCTTTTAATGGAGTTAAAATTAGATTGGGGGGTTGGGTAGGACCAGCACTATCTCTGGGGTGTTTATAGGGTTTGCCAATATTCCAGATGAAAGGTGTGGACAGCAAGTGATCCCATCGGGAGGCTCTAAATATTTTTTTTCATACCTACACTGGTGCAGGTAAAGTTGAAAAGTACTGGCACCAGATCAATTTTTGAATTGTAGAAGTCCTGAGAAAAATTGTCATGACAATTTGTAGAATTGTAACTTGTAGTTTTTCTGTCATGTACATAATGTTGCATTTTAGGAATCGGCATTAATTTTTATTTTTATCTGTTTTTGCAGCGTGTAATTATAAGTAGCAGAGTAAAATCAATCAATCAGACATGCAGAGAGTGAAAGGAATTGGCAAACTAGACAAATAGAATGCTTTGTTGCTTCATACAATGTATTTTTTTTTAAATCCAAGAACCAATAAATCAAATTGTTGTGGCCTTATTACCAATCATATCCAGGACTTGATAAGGGGTTTACTAATTTGATAAGGGGTTTACTTTGTTGCCTTGTATAACAAGATCAGTTAGTAGAAAATATCAAGTAAAGTGGAAACCCCTATTAGAGACTTTCCTATCAAGACATTTTGCCTGGTGGATGCGGATATTGTAAGAGGTTCTTCTGAAGAAAACAATCAATGTCAGCCAGACAATAACACTAGCGAGTTTTGCCTTTTGGTGAGAATTCTCCAACTTGGAAAACGAAATGGTTGAAGCCCAGTCAGAGGTAACATGTTCCTATTTCCCTTCATCAGCTGTGTTTCAAATTCCATGTTCAATTGACTTTCCTCCCTTTTTTTAGTTTCTGGTCCAACAAAGTATAAAACTGAACAGTTACTGTGCAACAAGACATAAACCTTGTCCTTATGCTTTGTTTTACATCATGTTTTTCCAGTTAAGCATAATTCAACTTAAAAATCCTGACAGAGTGAACGCAAATTAGATTGGTGTGGCTTTTAACTCCATGATAAGACTGACTGCAGTTTTGATATATTTCTGCTTAGGCCACACCAATTTAATGTGTTGGTTCTCGGATTTTTTCAGGAAAAATATGAAGCAACAGGACGAAAAAAAATAAAAATAAAAACAGGTCTAGGCATCCTATTATAGCCTCAAATGCTACAATATGAGCCATGAAGTCAACAAAAAAGGCTGGGTTGAAATTTTAAGTATAAATTTTGAACTTTTAATCAAACCACTGCATTGATAGATGGAAAAAACTGTAACAACTAGGAAGAAAAGGAATTTCCTCAACTGTTGGGGGCAAAATATGAGCATTTTTGAGTTGATTCAGAACCAGAATCTTTTTTTTTTTTTTGCAAATCAGAAAAAAATGAAGAGGCGAATTCGAGAACCAACAAATTAAAGTGGTGTGGCCTTAGATATCAGAAAATATTACAAATCCTACATGTTTCTACATGTACATACATATCCATGAATTCAAACTTTATTAAGTCTTTATTAAAACTTTATTACTTATCAAACTTTACTAGGTGTTATGAAATAGGCTTTTGGCACCAAATTTGTATTAGTGTAAGAAACAGGAGGAGCCAGTATTTAGTTCCAGAGTCAGGCAGCAGGGTTTAGGACAGATTCAGAGTCTGAGAAAAATGGAGTCGACATCTTCTCGGAACTACATTGTATATGTTTGCTGCGGTGGCAGGTGCAGCAAAAAGAAAGTCAGCGAATCATTTGTTCATGGTCATGATAAGTTTGCAGTACAGAAGTGACTGCAAGAAATGCTAATATGAAAGTACCATGAAAAAAATGATTTACCGGTACAGTATCTCCACTCCTTAAGTGTAGCAAGGTAAGACTTTTCCTTCTGATACCACATTGATATTCCTCTTCAGCAGAACCAGCTTATTAGTTTGAAATTCATTTTAAATTTAGTAGTTTTAGTAGTTTTTAGTAGTTTTATTTCATCGTGGGAAAAGGAGATTGTTGCAGGTATAAAATTGATGGTTGAGATATCAGATATTCTTAAACATACAAAAAGTCCCAAATTTTACAATTTTAAAGGAGTATATGCCAAAGTTATCGACGTTGATAGATATATAAAGCACCCACATACCAAATTTCAGATAATTTGGGTGTTACACCAGGTCTCCAGGACCCCAAATGTACAGATTTTGTTGGAAAATGGCCAAAAACGCAAATAAAATGATTCTGTATCAAAAAAATGAAGAAAAATGACTTGGGGTATTGGTCCACTTTACCTTCACACCAAATTTCAAGTCAGCCCAAAAATGCCACTAGAAACATGAGTGAAAACAAATTTTCAGTCCATACCATGTACATTTGTTTGGACTCCAATTTAAATACATAGTGACAGGACAGAGGCAAATGGCAAGCTACTATCAAGCCCCAGCATCAGCATGCAAGCACTGGGAACAACAGACGTTAAACCGGATAGAGAGTGGTCTTACGATCCCAACTGTTACCCTACCTCCCGGCATATCGCATACTGCTTCATCCACATACTTTAAGTATTACAGTGGTTGATTTGAGCCAAAGCAATCTTCAACAGTACATTGCATAACATGGCAAAAGAAATTACAGTTACTGTACTATTATAGAAAAACCAACCCAAATAAGAAAGTAAGGTATGAGACCTCTAGTTATCATTAAGATTTTCTTATTAAAAGGACAATAGTATTATCTTCTCTGACTCAATGAGATGGAGTGAGTCAGATCTTCACACAATCTGGCTGCTGTCCAAGGCTAAAAGCCTACCCAGGTATAATTGAGGATAATTACGTTACAACCAGCCACTTAGACTATTGGCCAAGGGGCAGCAGCTATGATTGAGCCACAGAAGGGGCCTTGTACACGTAGCAAGATGGAATGTGCTAAGAGATGTGGAGGTCATTTTTCTGCGGCAGTTTTGTCCATTGCAGAGGTACAACATGTACTTTTTACCAGATGAGTTTTGATAAGACAGTTAGCATATGTGCAATCTAACTCTGTGCTTATCATAATAGTTGTATGTATATATTGTTTGAATGATGTAAAAGTTCAGTTACTCAAACATCTTGATACTCCTATAAGATTTTATGCTTTCTATATCAATACTAACTGCTGGCTGGGTATATATTACAGTATAAGAACAATCTTCAAGATAGTCTTGCTCTTATACGTGTACATGGAGTAATTATTTTGTACATTGATATGATAATGATTCAAGTTTCCATGCAGTCTTATTTCAAAAAAAGTATTTTGTAGTAAGTTCCAAATTAATTTAAAATAATCATTGTCATTGCAAGATATTTCTTAATCAGTGTACCCCCAGTAATTTTCACTTCTTTCATCTTCTATCTCATTTGTGAATAATTAAGAATTTTGCAGCTTACAAAGCCAACGCCCTAACCATGGCCACTAGGCCAAGAAGTCCAGGACCCATCATGCTCATGATCAGTCAGTTGGTAGCACTTGAAACCAGCTGGTACAGTTGCCATTATTATCTTCAACGAGATTTTTGTGTCCGTGTGTCCATGTGTGTGTTATAATGTTCATGTGTCAACAGCATAATGCAAGAATGCAATGAGGCCACACCAATTTAATTTCTTGGATAATGGATTATTTTACAAAAATAATGGAGCGGGCGGGCGAAAAAAAAAACAGGCCTAGGCATCCTATTATGGCCCAAAATGGTACGATAGGAGCCATGAAGTCAACACACCAGGCTGGCCTGAACACTGAATTTTGAACTTTTAATGATACCACTGTAACCGAGGTGGAATTCACCAGGTTCTTTTGGATGCTGCACGGGGAGACTAACTGTAAGTCTACAAATTTCCGCGGTATATTTAGATTCGCGGAATTCGCGGGGACCTTTTTACCGCGAATCTATTTCCCCGCGAATATGTTTTGCGTAAATGTAAATGTGTTAACTGTTACATGCATTCACGACGGTCCTCAAGTTTAACCGATTTAACACAACTTATAACACACGCGATCCACAAATCACTCCAAATCAACTTTATTCTAAGCAAATGTACGTACAGTTTATTGAGTACCAAAATTATTTAAGTCATACTGATGTCGTCAAAAATAATATTGTGAGACACCGAATCGCGATACTGTGGCACTGGCGGTGTTAACCGCGTACCGCCCGACAAAAATCTTGCTAGCACTGGCCATGCCGCGCGCCCGGCGCCCAAAAATTGCGGGCACATCGGGCAAATCTACAAATATTTTGATGAAAAATATAACTGATGGTATCTGGGAAATGTATTTGGTTCTCTTTTGCGGTAAGTTTTTTTCTTTTTTCTTATTTTGCTCGATAGAAACGCTAGCGTGAGCCTACCGAAGGCGACCTTTGCATACTTCCGGGTTCGGTTTGAACGACAAAATCTCGCCGAAGACGGCATAAATTTGCTTAGGAATATATATTTTCCCTAAAGATTCTTTTGATTATGCATTTCTTCACTTGAGTACCGATGTGTAGTCGTGGAAAATAACGTTTTAGCGTTTATTTCCGAGCAAAGAAGCACAGCACGAAAACGCATATTTAAGCCAACTTTACGAACTGCGTTAAGAGGTATTAAAGGCGGCGAAATATTTAAGCAGACTTTACGACATCGGAAAGGCAACTGAAAGGGAAATATCGCCTTTCCATAACCTTTCCACATGTGTAAATGTCACGTTAATATAACGTGTTTCTTTCCGTAAGCTTTACATGGACTTAAATGTAATGTAAAGAAAGCATTGCGGTAATGAGTTACTTTTTGTAACTAGAGGCATCTCAAAGCCATATGATCTTTTTGATTATTATGAATAAAGTCCTTACCAACCTCGCGCGACTGAACACAAGCATTTTATATGCTTTTTTCATATTTTGTTTTACCTGAAATATTAGATATCTTCCATGATTTCTCGCTGAATCGCCGCAAAATCTAACATTATTATGCCTAGTCACTTCTATAGGCGTCGTTTAGCTGCAGGAAATGTTGCGTTTCTTTGTCTTTCCTACCGTCGCCAAGTTTTCCCTAAATTGAAGCAATCGCCATGTTTTTTTACACATATTTGGGAGCGACCAAATATAACAACACCATGCCAAGTCCATTCTATATGTTTATGTCTGGCTTTCCAAAAACACAGTATTACGGTTCCTTTCCTCCTTCTATAAACAAGCTTTCCGCCGACCGAGAGAAATCTCCCCTATACAGTATAGGCGTCGTTAAGGTGCAGGAAATGTTACGTTTCTTCGTCTTTTCCTTAGTACCGTCGTAAAGTTTTCCCTAAATTGTAGCAATCGCCATGTTTTTCACACTTATAATTTTGAGAGCGGAAAATGCAACAACATATTATTAGTCCATTCTATATGTTTATATTGGCTTTCCAAAAACATAGTCCATTGCATTACGGTTCCTTTCCTCGTTCTATAAACAAACTTTCCGACGTAAATAGTATAGGCGTCGTTAAGCTACAGGAAATCCGTGTCAATTCGTTCAGCGCTGTATGTACTGAGTTCCTGAACATTTAGAACTCATATATTATGTTTAACTCGAGACAGATAAACATTTTTCAAACGGAGAAAGACCATAATACTGGGTAACTGTAGACTATTTTAGTTTTCTTTAGATTAAACGATTCTTTCGTTATCAGCCTGGTCAACCCACAACTTCTCAGTCAACAACCTACCCGAAGTTTACTACGGCCCGTGTCTATATGTACGGCGCTGTATGTACTGACTTCCTGAACATTTAGAAGTCATAGAATATATTCAACTCGAGACAGATAAAACATTTTTCAAACGGAGAAAGACCATAATACTGGGTAACTGTGGACTATTTTAGTTTCCTTTAGATTAAACGATTCTTCGTTATCAGCCTGGAACCCATAACTTCTCAGTCAACAACCTACCCGAAGTTAACTACGGTCTGTGTCTATATGCACGGGGCGTATGTACGGCGCTGTATGTACTGACTTCCTGAACATTTAGAAGTCATAGAATATGTTCAACTCGAGACAGATAAAACATTTTTCAAACGGAGAAAGACCATAATACTGGGTAACTGTGGACTATTTTAGTTTTCCTTTAGATTAAACGATTCTTTCGTTATCAGCCTGGAACCCATAATTTCTCAGTCAACAACCTACCCGAAGTTTACTACGGTCCGTGTCTATATGCACGGGGCGTATGTACGGCGCTGTATGTACTGAGTTCCTGAACATTTAGAAGTCATAGATTATGTTTAACTCGAGACAGATAAACCATTTTTCAAACGGAGAAAGACCATAATACTGGGTAACTGTGGACTATTTCAGTTTTCCTTTAGATTAAACGATTCTTTCGTTATCAGCCTGGAACCCATAATTTCTCAGTCAACAACCTACCCGAAGTTTACTATAGTCCGTGTCTATATGTACGGCGCTGTATGTACTGAGTTCCTGTCATTTAGAACTCATAGAATATGTTTAACTCGAGACAGATAAAACATTTTCAAACCGAGATAGACCATTATACTGGGTAACTGTAGACTAATTTAGTTGTCCTTTAGATTTAACGATTCTTTAGTTATCAGCCTGGAACCCATAGTTTCAGTCAACAACCTACCCGAAGTTTACTATGGTCGGTGTCAGTACGTACGGAGCTCTTTCTACTGTAGACTATATCTGTTTGTTTATATACTTCGCTTTCCGAAAGCATGCGGTTTCTTTCCTTCTTCTTTAAAAAGCTTTCCGCCAACTTTCCCCCTTCCTTGTATAATTTGTTAAGCTACTTTCATTTTTTGCCGGCCCAATGTTTTCTTCTTTATAAATGCCGAATATTCTTTGTAGCAAGTGTTCAACGGTTAAAAAATCATGAATGCACAGGCATTACTAGTATTTCTAGTGTCTTTAGCCTATTTGTTGTGTTCAGACAACGAGGTTCCTTTTTGTTTTCCAAATGTAAATTTATTCATTACCAACCCGTGAACAATCCCGAACACCATTCATATGACAAGACCGTTTGGGGAATCTCCGCCCTGTTTGCCAGGAGGAGGTCATGTGACAGGGCGTTACCCAATGATAGACAAGAGTGGGTTTTTCAAATCTACTGAAAATACCAGTAATCATTTTGCTGTGCGTCTACTCGATGGAGGCCTAGACTTGTTTGAACCCGCAAGTTGTGGCCGAGACATTGCTTTTATCACCAGAAGTGGCCACGACGGAACTAAGGCAAATCTACCATTCTGTACAAGTCTGTGGAATGGCGTAGATTGGAGATATTGAACATGTCACGTCGCAGAAGGGGAAGATCACGGCCGTATTGTTTCGTTCTAACCGGGAGCAGCACAGAGTTAGAAGTTGAGCAAGAACGCGACCTAACCATCACGGGAACAAGTCATCGGATTATTCCTCTTGTGGTGACCACATCGATATCACATGGAATAGTGGGCAAATGGACACTGGAATTGGAATCAGAATAGTGCACTCGGATACAACAAAGAAAAGCCTGCCCTGGTAGCCAGTCTGGATCGGGCCTTCAGCCAGTCCCTGTCGGCGGAACATGGCGGTATGCCCGCCGATCTACATGAGCGCTACGGGGGAGTTAAGCACCCCGAGGGAAGTTTGCCGCTCGGGCAGTAACTCCCCCGACGGCCTAGCCTGGATGCAAGACCCATGGCATACTAGGTGTGCACACAAAAAATAACTTTGGGTCTAGTGTGCTTTGACTTTGGCATCTAGGCTACCGACGGCCCGATCCAGCCAATCTACCAAGGCAGGAAAGGCTAGCCATGGCACAGAAATTTACTGTTCATTAACGGCAAATAAACGCACAAATAAAGCAAAATAAACGTCAATATTACACACACGTTAAGGTTACTTTACGACACCTTTAAGCGTACTGCAAAACCCGAAAACCATGACGGAAATAAGTTTTAAAGGTCTCCAATAGACTACTGAAAGGCGACAATAAACGCATCCTTTCCGTGCACGTTCCGTCCTAAATTGCATGACGTAAAGAAATTATAAAGGTATCCAAAAGAGTACGGAAAGGTCAGAATAAACGCATGCTTTCCGTGAAGGATTCGCGGTAAAGGACACGGAAAGAGAGTGCTTAACTACGCCTTTAAGCATCTGCAAGTCGCGGAAAGGCGCCGTGAAAGTGGGAAAATAAATGCCCTTTCCGAACTTCCGGAAAGTCCACGTTAAGGCAACCTTTACGTGCACGTTTAGGGGTCGTAAAGGTGCGGAAAGTGGGAAGAAAACGCCGCCTTTACGCTGCGTTTAAGCGTGCTTAAATACCACTTTTCGTGCCATGAAGCGTCAGATCGATCGAGCTTTACCGCCGGCACTGTTGCAACAACCAATCAGAGACGCGTAGCGCGGACATGTGATGCAAGATTTGCATACCGACAGAGCTGCAGGCAGCGGCTCGCGCGGAGCACGAAACACATTTTTGCGCCGCATTTTAGGAGATAAATGCCGGGACACGAACTTTTCTTATTTTTAAATATGCACTTTACAAGTTCTTCTTTGAATAGCCAAGGGGAAATCGCGAATCTAAAAATACCGCGGATTGTCCATTTTCCCGAAACCGCGAACTTTAGGCCCCGCGAATCTAAAGAGACTTACAGTAACTACAGGGCTAGCAAGAACACATGCGGGACACAGGCATGCCCGTTACACACGCACGGGAGACGATGGGCTGGGACAGTCTCTCTCTGTAACCCTCTGTCGGGCTCTCTCTGTCTCAGACTGTCTTCTCAACCCACAGAACTCCCAGCTTTTATTTTCAAATCCCAGACAAACCACAGATTGAAATGCAGACAGTCGTCTAGCAAGGGAACACAACAACATTTCGCACCTATACGACATGTCCTTGATGTTCCTATCATCAAAGCCTCGAATTAGCATAACCAGATTATCATACTGTCTACTAAAACTTCAAAGACGATGACATCTTGCATTATACATAAAAGTGTCATTTTCAACCCCTTACACCACTGCATTGAAAGATGGAATAACTGTAACAACTAGGATGAAAAGGACTGATTTCAACTGTTCAGGGCAAAATATGAGCATTTTGCAGTTGATTCTGGATTTTTATTTTTATTTGCAAATCAGAGAAAAATGAAGCGGGTGAATCCGTTAACCAAGAAATTAAATTGGTGTGGCCTGATGAATCTTAATCATATTTGGCATGTGTGGGTTTATTGTGGTTTAGCTGCCCACCTGTGGGTGACAGCTGTTTTCCAGGAGAGGGTGGAGTGCATAGAAACATTAGTACAATACGTCAAGTTGAACATACAATTACATGTACATGAAGTTACATTACATCTAGCTACAGGGTTGTGTATATAGTTTATTTAAAAGAAACAAATGTGTAACATTGTATGTGCTTTACTTATTCATGTCCCTCATGTGTTTTAGTATAGTCTCTACCAGACTAACTACGCTGGCTATATATATATAGGAGAATATTTGCCGGGGAGTTTGGCCGCCTTGGAGTTTGACTATGCCGCGCAGTTAACGGAGGGAACGAAACTACCTCCCCGCAGCTGGACTCCCTTGGCCAATTTGATTCTCTTTTTTGCCAAATTCTACGATCCGTATTCCCGTAGAAAGGCCTGGTGGAGGCTAGTTTTAGTAGGCCTTGTTTGAATTTCTCATGTGATGACACAGTGACACGTGATAGAGTGTTCTATGCTGCAGTAGTTCTGTATGTGAAGGCTTTTTTTAGTGCTGTTTACCTCCATGAAATATGGAGGACTGGTATTGTTTTTGGTGTGTCTGTGACTCTGTGTCTATCTGTGTGTCTGTCTGCACATTTGTAGTTATCATAACTTCTGAACGCTTTTTACCTTCGCCAAGAAGGTTATGTTTTCAGTAGCGTTTGTGTGTGTGTGTGTGTGTTTGTGGTTTAGCAAGATAACTCGAGAAGCAGTGGATGGATTGGAATGAAACTTGGTAGGTGGGTAAGTCTTTATGAGACATAGAAACGATTAAATTTTGGGCCCCCTGGCGGCTTTCCTAGGTACTGCAGCAGAACTTCCGGTTTTGATATTTCGTGATCTGGACATGCTAGGGTCACGAATTTTGGATGGCAGATAGCTCTTGGGATAGGGAAGAAGTGACATGAGTTTGGGTCCCCTAGCGGCTTTTTCTGGAACTGCAGGAGCATTTGTTGAAAAATTTTCGACGGAGCATAACTCAAGAACCCGTTGACGGATTGTAGTGATTTTTGGTATGTAGGTAGTTGAAGTGATGCTTGACATAATCAGATGACAATTATGCAAATCAGGAGCTAATTTGCATAATTAATGAGGAAATTCTATAAATCTGCTTTGTCCGATGATAGAACTATGAAACACTTCTGACATCTACTTGAGAACGAGAAAAAACATCGAGGATATATATTATGTAAATGAGGACCTAATTTGCATAATTAATGGCAAATGTTTATAATTTCACAGTTGTAACTGCTGGGAATTTCATACTTGCCACATTTGGAAGTTAAGTGAAGGTGAACATCAATAAACATAATTTATTTAAATCATGACCTCATTTGCATAATTTATGAGGCAGTGCTATAATATCCTTTTTGTTAAGATAAGGCTGTCATTGGGTGGAGAATATGATCAACTGATATAATCCATGCAAATGATGCGCTTATTTACAAAATCAATTATTAAAATTGTATAATGAATTCGTCACCCGCAAGATCGTGGAACTCTTGTATGGATTATGATATTTGGTAGGTTGTAGGAAGAAAAAGATTAAGGTCAGATATGGGCCTCCTAGTGACTGACCTTGGTACTGCAGCAGAATTTCCAGTTTTTATATCTTTTGTCCGGACCATGCTATGGTCTTGGATCTTTGGTGACAGATAGCTTTTCCTGTCAGGAATAAGTGGTGTGTGTTTGGTCCCCCTAGCAGCTTGTTCAGGAACTGCAGGGGAGTTTCTGGCAAAATCTTTTAAAGCAGATGAGTCCATAAAGGAACAACGTATTTTCATCATTATAGGTATATATATATATATATATATATATATATATATATATATATATATATATATATATATATATATATATATATATATATATATTAGGGGTGGGTACCGGTATAGAAAATTCAGGTCCAGGTCCGGATCAGGTTCAGAGGATCAGGTCCGGACCTGAACCTGGACCTGATAATTGTATAGTAGTATAGTGTATCATATTTTGGCATTTTAGCGAAACACAAGTACAGGTCATCACTAGTGCTACTGTACTGCTAGTAGCATTGGTGCACACGGCACGGCCGTGCATGAGGCCACTTTTCCCGATGAATAATACGGCTGAAATGCCAGCACATCCACAAATAATTTGATCAAATACTTAATTGCTGCGATCTAAAATGTTACAGGGTTCTCTTAGCGGGAGTTGTTTATTGTTTTGATTGGTAAAACGCAGGGTAAAATACGCTAAAAATTTAGCCACGCCGCGGTCCACACTTCCGGGTTAAGTGACGAGAAAATCCGCACAAAAGCATATCTTTTCCCCATAGACTCTTGAAACTATGCATTTCTTCACTAGAATATTGATGCGTGGTTATGGAAAATAGTATTTTAGCGCCGATATCGAACAAAGAAAAGTTGTTTACTAGCGTGTCGGCTCGCTTCAGATTACCGCCTGCGCTGCAGGCAGCGGACGCAACAACCAATCAGAGATGCGAAATGCCGACACGTGACGCGAGATTTGCATACACGCGCGCGCAATGCACGAAATATTTTTGCGTCGTGTGAAGACTAAATTTGCATAATTAAGGAGGAAATTCTGTAATTATAGTGTTTTACATGTCACGAAACTGTCCTCCATCTCAAGATGTCTTCCAGTCAGGTCTAGTGGTAGTCCAACCATCTGCTAAATCTCAGGACAGGGCGTCCTTCGGTGTGACCATAATGTCCGTCCCTTCAATGTTGTTTACCGTCCCATCGGGGAATTTGCTGAGTCGGGGCTGGGTGAAGTTCAAAATGCTGTGGGTTTCATTGTCCGCAGTAGGCACCCTGGTTAGAGTCTTCTTCTCAGGTTGAACTGACGTGCTCTGATAGTTCTCACCGTCAGCAAGGAACTTTGTACCCGCGGTGTGATCGCATCATGGCGGGAGCACATGGAGATGGTGGCTCATGCCCGTAGCCAGGGGGGTTTAGGGGGTTCGGAAGAAACCCCCCACAAGGCTCAAAGGTCCACTTTTTGGTCCACTTTTTATGTAAACGTCCACTTTTTGGTCCACTTTGTATGTAAAGGTCCAAGATTTTTCTTGAAAAGGTGGATTGGAATCGTAGAAAAACTGCTCCCTTTGTCATTGAATAGAAATTTATCTCTGATTTTTTCTTTGAAATCCTCTCAAAAACGCACGAAATGCCGTTTTAGAAGATTCATTTTTCACAATTTTCTGGGGGAGCATGCCCCCCGGACCCCCCTAGGAACCTCACGCCTACGGTGCTCGAGGTCCTCTCAAGCAGTGGGAAGAACCACCCAATTCAAAATCCTGGCTACGGGCATGTGGCTGTCTTCTTGTTGTCTGGTTCAGGGGTGAGGGACAGGTTTACCGATCTCCTGGCCGGGTCCAGATGATCCCACCGCTGCCACCAGTGTAACGAGCCATTCCTAGCCCTGTCCCCTGCCCCAAGGTTTAGGCAATGAAGAGGAGACGAGAGGTTTTTGAGAGTGCAGTGTATATTCTGGAAGACTATGTGCTTGACTCAACTAGTTCTAACCAGTCTGGACTAGACTACTCACCACTGGGGGTGGTGTGTTATACCACAGTAAGTCAAAGTCAAGTTATACCATTCCCATAGGGTCAGAATATTGGATCCTTACACAATTGACAAATGCACAAAATCTCTGCTGCAGTACGATTAGGAAAAGCCAGGTGGACCATTTTTGGACCAGCTACCCACATGTCAAAATAACAAAAATCCATTCACAAATACTCAAGTTATGACGTTAACCTTAATACGGAGACACAGCAGAGCTTGTCCACCAAAAATCAACCCAAAACATACAGTGTACCTTTCTGACGAAATATAACGGACATTAAATCTTTTCATCAGTCCAAATGCCACCCAAGGTCTCCATGAATAGTAGTGAAATGCTAAGAAATCTGGATTTAAGCCACTGCCAAACACCCCTGGATTACAGAATAAGACAGTCCAGTATCCCTCTGACACTGCCCTGCATTAGTGCAGCGTTGTGATGGATGATGATAGGACAATGTTAATAGCTTGGTGACACATTAACCATCTACCAGCACACAGAGCTTGGGGTGGTCTCTCAGTCACTGACGAAAGCTAATGGATACTAGCTGAAACGTCTGACGTTTTCAAAATCATATCCAGTTGCTTGAGTAACTGCTTTTTGGCATGTCAGAGCTTGTTCATAGGGAAAGGACTGTTACAATTGTAAAATGTAATGGTCATCCTGCTGTAGCATTGCCAGACAGACAGAGGAAAGATCACTGAAGCATAATGCCTCAACAGGTAGGACAGAAGGGGGGATGGGTGGTGATATGAGATATTGATGCCCTCTGTGGGTGTGTTTGGCATATAGAATTTAAACTTGTGAACAAGTTTTTCATGTTAACACAGCTACAAACTTAACAAGAATTCGGAGACCTCAAAGTCATACCTACATGTACATGTACATGTACATGAAAATGTTTAGAGCCTTTGTAATTTCATTTGGTTTTGAGATTTCTCGAGACCAATCATGGAGATACATGTAGCATAATCTATTTGTCGTATACTAGTTTATGGTTTTCTCAACTCAAGTTACTTATATTTAACATGTGCATTATTTATTGGCAAGGTTTTGTTCCAACATTGTGATATTAATTATGCAAATGACCTCCACATTGACATAATATCTACATAGTGATGTTTGTTTGTTTGTTTCCTTTAAGTAATATATACATGTCAGAAGTTTGAAATGTCCATCATCTACCTTTAGGAAATTATAGCATTTTTGTATTAATTATGCAAACTAGGTATTCATTTGCATAATTTGTCTCTGTTAATGATCCACGTGCCATAGATTACATACATTACATGTATGAAAGCCTATAATGTACAATAATGGTTTTAACAAGATCCTCATTAATTATGCAAATTGACTCCTCATTTACATAATTTGCATACAATTGCAAATGTACATACTTCTGCAGCATTGAAAATTTCTCTGCAAAATGCAGACTGCAGATGGGTATTGCTAACACTGCATCATTATGGTAGAACCAAGGACATTATACACTCTGTGTATAATGTCCTTGGTAGAACTAAGTTAACCCAAAATATCCCTACTAACATAACTGACAAAAAATACACCAGAAGGTAACAAAACCACAAATGATTTCGTGGAGTGATGATATCTACGACTTCTTGCATAATTTACTTTGAAGAACATAACATTTCTTTATATGAAGGACCTCTAGTGATTTTGAACAAAATTGCAGAGCTCTTGTCTACATTCTACATACATTTGCATATACTAGTATATACAATGTAAGTGTCCTTGTACAAATGTATGCCTTTTTACCTCCATGAAAATGGAATTTTATTGTTTTTGGCGTGCCTGTTTGTGTGTCTGTCTGTACGTGTGTCTGTGTGTTTGTGTTTCCGGACATTTGCAGCCAGCATAGCTTTTGAACCTTTTGATGGATTGTAATGATATTTGGTATGTGGGTAGGTGTTGGGTAGGCTAAGGTCAAGGTCAATTTGGGGCCTCCCTCTGGCTGACCTTGGTACTTCAGCAGAACTTCTGGTTTTTGTATCTTTTGTCCTGAACATGCTATGGTCTTGATTTTTAAGTGGTAGATAGCTTTTCCTTGTTCTCAGGAACTGCAGGGAGGTTTCTGGTGAAACCTTTCAGAGCAGATAAATTCACAAAGGAACAATGTATTTTTATGATTTTTGCTTAGCTTAGAGAGAGATCTACATGTACATTATTGGATGCTAATAATGCAAATGATGACTTCATTTGCATAATTAACAAGAATTCGGAGATCTCATACCTCCATGAAATATATGAATTTTTGTAAATGTTTTTTCATTTGTCTCATTGCCTATGGAAATAAGGTCATGATTAGCATGATCTAGTTTAATTTATGATTTTCTAAATTCAAGTGACAATATTTTTCTCCTAAAAAATGAATAAAATTTAGCCTCCACAAAAATAAATATATAGCTACTCCTGATAGCTTGATTCCAGTCTACCATGATGCTAAATCATTTACTTAAAAGGTATTATAGTGTGATTGTATGTAATATGAGACATTGACACCGTATGGGGAGTAATTAATCTCACTAATTGTAATGCTTGCTATTACTATGATTGGGTTTGCTATCCGGTGTTATGATAGGGATTTCATGACACATTATTCACATGAATTGTCTGTTCTAGTAGTCTAAATGGAACTTGGTATTATTATAACAACACTGAACTTTAATCTTTTGTAATTCATGAAAAAAAAAGACTACTGGTGTGTAACTGTAAACTAATCCTTCATTGAAAGCAATCTGTTCTAGAAGCATGTCATGTACGTGTGACTTTCACGACCACTTACCTTCGCCAAATGATGTTAACCCTTCCAGTTGAAGAATACTACATGTTAACTCATTGATTTCACAAATAAAAGCCTCATTTGCATGGATTATATCAGGTGATCATATTCTCCACCCAATGGCAGCCTTATCTAACAAAATAGGCTATTGTAGCACTTTGTCATAAATTATGCAAATGAGATTATGATTTGAATAAATTTTGTTTATTGATGTTCACCTTCACTTCACTTTCAAATGCGGCAAGTATGAAATTCCCAGCAGCTACTACTATAGAATTACAGCAATTTTCCATCAATTATGCAAATCAGGTCTTCATTTACATAATCTATATCCTCAGATGTTTTTCTCATTTTAAATTAGGCCATGTTGATTTGATTATATGGATGACATCCGCGCGCGCATGAATTTTCGGCCGTAAATTCCAAAAAAAAAGAAGTTTTCAACCATACTGTAAATCGTACAAAACAGTTGCAAAATGAGCAAAAATATACCATAAGTTACAAAAAAAATTAATAAAAACTATACCAATGTCGTAGAATGCCAAAATCAAACGAAAAAAGACGAAATTGTAAAGAAATGAACTTGAAGACTAGATTATTCGCCAAACCATATTCTGTGCCATTTGCTCAACCCTCATGACCACGTAGATTTCATAATGAAAAGAACTTTTTTTTTTGCAAAACTTTTTTTTTATTCGCACGCGCGCATCAGTTTTGGGGCTCCCGGAGGATGTCATCCATATAATCAAATCAACATGGCCTTACATACACGTCACAAATGTTTTGTAGTCCTATTATCAAACAAAGCAGATTTATAGAGTTTACTTATTAATTATGCAAATTAGCTCCTGATATGCATAATTTTCATTTAATTATGTCAAGCATCACTTCAGTTACGTGCATACCAAATATCATGACAATCCATTAAATGGTTCTTGAGTTATCCTCTTTCAAATATTTTTCAACAAATGCTCCTGCATGCAGTTCCAGAACAAGCCGCTAGGGGGCCCAAACTCATCACTTGTTCCCTAGCCCATCTATCTAGAGCTATCTAGCAACCAAAATTCACGACCCTAGCTTGTCTACACATGTAGATCCTGAGATATCAAAACTGGAACTTCTGCTGCAGTACCTAGAAAAGCTGCCAGGGGGCCCAAAATCTAATCATTTCTACATGTAGGTCTCATAAAGACCTACCCACCTACCAAGTTTCATAACTATGCATACAAAGCTTCTTGAGTTATGCTGTTCACAGACAAACAAACAGACGGACGGACAAACGCTACTGAAAACATAACCTACTTGGCAAAGGTAATAAACAAGTTGCTAGGGGGCCCAAACTAATATGCAGTCATGTCTTCCCAAGACCAAGAGCTATCCATCATTAAAAATTTGTGACCCCTAGTATATCCAGATCATGGGATAACAAAACTGGAAGTTCTGCTGCAGTACCAAGGCAAGCCACCAGGGGCCCCAAAATTTAATCATTTCTAGGTCTCATCAACACCTATCCACCTACCAACTTTCATGACAATCCATGTAAACTTCTTGAGTTATTGTGCTAAACCACATACACACACACTGTAACCCCCACTCAAACAAATGCTATGGAAAGCATAAAACAGCATCCAGTTTAATTCTGTACTAATTCCCATATCCCAACAACCATGCATCTAAAAATGATGGTAAAAATGATGTAAGAAATATGTAGCTGCCATCAAGGACCCCTTGGGGATTAACCCAAATCTGCAGAATTCTGCAGAATTCTGGGAACTGGAGCCAGAATTCTGTGCAGAATTTTACAGAATTGGGTTAATCCCCAAGGGGTCGATGGCTGCTACGTCTACATATTTCTTATATTATTTTTACTTATAGTTTAAGCTTTAGCCGGGCTAGATGTACAGTTGCTGAGATATGGGATTAGTCCGGAATTTAATTGGAAGTCTAGAATTAAACTGGAGGCTGTTATAACCTTGGCAATTTGAAAATATTCTTGTAAACTACCACAATATGATGAAAAATGCAAACTGCATGTTTGTGGCATATGAGAATATTAGATACATGTATAATGTAACAGTTATATATGCAAATGGAAGGTTTAGGAGGTTGTGAAACTGTTGTTTATATCATATCATCTAATGCTTCCTGGTTACTGTCAGATCATAAAAATTTCATAAGGGTTTCCGACAGATTTTGTTGTCACAGAAGAGGAATGAGGGCACCAGTTTTAAATTTTACCCTTTTAGCAACAGAATATATAATGTATTGATGTTCCTACAGGTTTGTACTTTACAACTTTAGTATTAATTTAACATGGCCATGGTATAAAGAACTAGCCCAGTTTTTAACAGGACAAAAGTGTTTTAAGCTGCATTAAGAATATTAATAGTACCATCATATATGGCCGATACATCCGCTTTATACATGTGCCAAGCTCTTTGAAGAAATCCCCAGGGAAGCCTGCAGAGAAAATGACTTAAGATGATTTGTAGTTGGTAACATGACATGAAAGTGGAGCCAGCTTAACGATCTGGATTGTATCAATGACAAGTTGTTTTTGTGATCAGCTAATGCACATCTCAGTGTCTGGTACACAATCAGGTCTGGTGTTGTTCTACACAACGGGGGAAAGTTGCTTGGTGAAGTGCTGGCACTTTTTTTCCTTGGAGGTGATCTATATAGAGATGACATTGTGACCAGCTGTTTCTGCCAGCCTGATGCATTAGACCTTTCCTGGATGGAAACTTCCTCATGACTGAAGAGAGAGGCTGGTACTCATTTGTCACAGAGGATAACGTCTTTCATGGAGCAACTTTTCCAGGGATGTACATCATGTACATGTATGTTCCAGGAGTGGCAGATTTGTTGATACCCCTACAGGCAGCAGAAAGCTGTTGGTAACCTTTGCTTTGACTGTGTTGTACATTGTACATTAGACAACTCCTTTTAATGCCAATGACTGCTGCTTTTGGGAAAGGAAATGCTTCTTCAGCAGTTACTATAGTTCATCAACTGTCAATCCTTGAAGACATCGTCCATTTCTAATTTTCTGAATTTGGTTATCTTAAATTTCAATTGGTACAGAACACACCTGACTGAAGTCTGACCTAGTAACACAATAGAAATGAACTTGAACTTTTAATATGAACTTTTTTGGTACAAAAACATCGGTCAAAAGAAAAATATTTTGATCATTTTAACATTTTTGGCCATGAGTGCATGACATCATATATTTGTCAATGCCATGATTTTGGAATTGGAATGAAGTCAAGTATGGCTTCCAGCAGACCACAATTTGCAAAGGACAATCAGATGTTGCCAACAACCTTAGAGTATATTGTTAAAGTGTATGTATGTAGTACTACATAGTTTTTTGTGAAGAAAGCTATGTTACATGACAAGTGAAATAGCATGGATAAATGTCCTTTACGTTTGTTAGTTGTATTTGTTGTAACATTGTAAAATGCAGTATTCATATCAAGGATTATAATGAGCTGCCACCTCTGGCAAAGCCCATCACAAGCTCTTTACACTAATGGAGGTTCTGAGTAGAGCTGTCACTCAACCAATGGTGACATGGAGAGGGATCTGGTAATACTCAGTCCAACTCCAAAGCCTCGGCCATTTCAGCGCAAACAGACGCTCAGGAACCCCAAGCTGCAAGTTACAAATATGGAGGAATATGAAGAGGATGAGGGACAGGATAGTGTTGTGTGTCGGAAACAGCTCCAGTATCCTCATGAACTATACCTCCACTCCAAGGCTATCAGTGCTTTTGTCAGCTCTAAACAGGTAGGGGAAATGGCATTCATTCCAAGTCTTACAGTAGAACTAGTCGCCACAGAATAGCTATTTAAAAAGTCCTCTTTGCCCTAGCCTTGTTCCCATGGGTGATGTAACAGACAGCATAGGACATAGGAGTGATAGGATCTACAATGTAAATTATTCACTTTCCTTAAAACTATCTGAAATCTAAACTAAAAATACAAAGTCTAAAAACTTTCAGAGAGATCACAGAAAAAAATCTGCTTGAATGTGCAGGATATCTTTTTCTTTATTTATTCATACTTATACATACTCAAAGATTTACCACCGTTGTGGAAGGATTGACAATAACAAACTGTTAAAGGTTTGAACCACTCACACCCGGAAGGGCCTATTCTCTTTTTGATACCCGGTAAGTTGGTCTTAAACATGCTCAGTGTGTGACTCTTCTCAAACATGGGACCTGCGGCTTTATGTCCTATACTTGCCTTAATGGCCTACGTATACATGTCATGTAGTTGTAGGTACATAATACTTTAATTTGTTCTGTCAGTCTGTGCTTCCAACTTGTTCACTTGCTCTAGCGGGTCTCTTGGATAGGTGATCAGGCGGTACATCAGGCGATATCATCAGCAAATAAACAATTATCCTGTCATTCCAATAAACCTGTTTGCCTTTCAGGCATTGCAAGAACTGCTTATGTCACAGGTGGCACATTTCGAATATGTATATCAGAGCAGGCCATATACATGTATATCGAATATATTTATCAGAGCACTTCAGCCTTCACTTAATAGAGATGGTGGGCGATATAAACTCCCTGGCACTTTTGATCAATTGCTTACGTCACGTATCAGTAAAATCTCGTGTGAATAAGGTCACGTGTTTGTAAACTTAACTGTCGCGAGATCATGTTGTGAAGTGATTGGTCATTAATTATCCTGATGAAGGCGACAGTGGTCGCTGAAAATTTGATCCCTGTACAATTGTGTGTTGGAATAAAGTTCAACCTTTTACTATACATTTCGAATAGAACGCCATTCTAGAACCAGGAAGTTGAACGTGGATTTCACATGCAGTGTCCCCCTGGCAGATCACTGTCAGTGATGGTCACTCTGCATTCTGCTCTCAGATACCAGAATCAGCTATCTGGTACATGAGAAGATATCGTGGGACATAAAAATCCTTCTTAGCGCTTCTAACAGGTCCTTGATGTATGGAAGGACGACCAACCCCTTGGATTTTGCACCTGTTGACGGCTTGTTGTTGGGTGATCTGGGACAAGTCGCTTTGTTGATGGCCCACTGGGAATAGCCACAGGTTTTCAGTGCTTGGGTCAGGTGGGACTTCTCAGTCTCTAAGTCCTGTGGGTCTGACACTATGGTGTTAGCTCTGGGGAAGAGAGTCCTAATCACCCCTAGTCTGTGGTCAAGTGGATGGTTGGAATCAAAGTTTACATATTGATCAGTGTGTGTGGGTTTCCGGTAGAGCCTTATCCGTAGTGTCCCATCTTCCCAATATTATCACTGTAAGGGTGTCGAGAAAGGGTCAGCCTCACTGGGTCAGTCTAATGAGGAAGACCAGAGTGACTGGTCGAAAGCTCTAGGGGAGAGAATTTTTGTGTTGGTCCAAAAGTTTTAACTTCAACTACCAACTGAACACAGATGAGCTTTCATGATAGTTAAATGAAATGTGTTATTCCAGCGTACTTTGTTAGGAGGCGCGATTCCTCGATGCATGTTGGATTGTTGGGGGTGACAATGGGGTATTGGGGTACACCGTACGAGTGTACCATCCTGTACCTATACGGGTACTGGTGTTTCCCCTTAATTACCCCTCGATGGCTGCTACATGTTTCTTACATCATTTTTACCTAAATAGTATAGTTTACAATACTAGCCACTATTACCTTAGATATTATATCTAAATGTAAGGTTGCTGAGATATCAGGGTTAGTCCAGAATTAAAATGGAAGTCCCAAATTAAACTGGACTCAGGCTGTTACTTGTAGACTACTGGTCATTGTAACCACAGTCACTGCCTGAAATATCACTTTGTTACAGAAGTAGGCATTCTGGCTGTAACAGTTCTAGGTGTGTGTTCATATACATGTCTTGATACTATTTTGTCTTCTTTTGGCACTGCTAAAAGTAGTTCAAAGCCTTTTCATATTGCCGGATGTTATAGCTATGGGTTATGTAAACAAAGGAGTGCATGATACATTCTGTGCCTCACACCTATCAGTAGCAGCAGCTGCTGTACAAAGCTGCAAATGTCTTTCTTTCCATTCTGTCCTAAATAGAGGATATCTGACCTGCCATTTTGGAATGACATTCATGGAAATCTGCTTCTTTTCAGGTGAGAAAAATTTCCAGCCTGGCCAATTTCCTCGTCAATGTAATAAAAGCCTGTGGGGATGGTGGGTTGTGTAAGTTCCACCCCTTTCCACCACATACAGGCTGCAACAACTGGGCGATTGCTGAGCAAACAAATAATAGATAGAGGCTCAACAAATTTCATACAATGTCATAATCAGCAACTTTTATACATTAGGCCACACCAATTTAATTTGTTGGTTCTCGGATTCGCCTCTTCGTTTTTTTTCTGATTTGCAAAAAAAAAAAAAATTTGATTCTGGTCCTGAATCAACTGAAAAATGCTCATATTTTGCCCCCAACAGTTGAGGAAAGTCCTTTTCTTCCTAGTTGTTACAGTTTTCCCATCCATCAATGCAGTGGTTTGATTAAAAGTTCAAAATTCAATGTTTAAATTTTAACCCAGCCTTTTGTGTTGACTTCATGGCTCATTCCGTAGCATTTAAGCCTATAATAGGATGCCTAGACCTGTTTTTATTTTTATTTTTTTTCGCCCTGTCGCTTCATATTTTTTCTGAAAAAATCCGAGAACCAACAAATTAAATTGGTGTGGCCTTAAGAACATGTTTCTCACGTTTTGTATGTTTTGTTGTCTTTCAAATCTAAAAACTTTGTGTTTCATATTCCAATCATAAAATCGAGGGTAAAACAATTTAAACTATGGTCGTTTCAGAGATCACTGTCTAGTAGAAAGGGGTCCTAAGGGAAACACTAGGAAAACATATTTTTCATTTTTTTAAAGTATTGTTGTTCTTTATGATAAGAGTTGATAATAGGGACATTACCAATTGTATCTACAGTGTGCTTTTATGTTCATGTTGTTGGATGGCTACTACTGTCTGGAATACCAGGCTACTATACTGTCTGGAATACAGGGAGTTTACAAATTAAAAGACTTTACTACTGTTACAGTTCCGATAGGAGTAGCAATATCTTACATGTACATATCGGTCTGTGACACACAGGTTTCTGAGTATATACTCTTACTCTTGTCCATCTTCTCTTGGATTTTCTTGCATCAAATACGCTCATAATGGTTTTTGTGATATGTTAACATGGGGTTTGGAAGGTATGCAAGTACTTGCTGGCAGTTAAAATGAGTTTCTGTTTGGGTAGAAGAGTCTTTGACAAATGTGTGGTCTTTAGTTTCCATTGACAGGTTTCTAAAACATAGTTTAAGGTATTTCCTGGACTGAAATTGATTTAACAGACTTCTCAGCACGGGGTAAAACTACGTCTATTGTGCCTCTAAAGTCTCAAAGGGCATTTTCATACTATCATCACTTAGACAGCCAAGGATCATGTTGAAAATGAAGTTTGCAGTTCATGAGAATAGAATGCTTACCAGCATGCCATCGCAGAAGGTGTTATATATTGAGTATTAGTTGAAGTACGTGTACTGGGAACCGGTAGAGTGTGTTTCACCATGCCTTGCCCAAACCCTAAAGAACAGTATGTATGGGAGGACATCCCACCCTTTGTTGCTGTAAGTATAGTGTAAATTTACTGCCTTGGACAGAAGGGTAACATTGTTTTTGGTTTGAGCTTTCTGGAGCAGCTGTGGTGTGGGTTTGTATGTAGGTCAACGTCATAACTTATTGTGGATGGATCTTTATGATATCTGGTATGTCGGTAGCTGTTGTGAAGTTAAAGGTCGAGTTAAAAATGATCCACCTGGCTTTTTGCAGCAGTACTGCAGCTGGCTTTTTATGCATTTGTTGATTGTATGTGTTCAGCATAACTCAAGAAGCTGTGAATGGATCTTAATGATTTAATGTAATGTAAAGTTACTTGCAAATTCCTGCCCTAGGGCTTATTGCAAATAAGGCCACACCAATTTAATTTGTTGTTTCTCGGATTGTTTCAGAAAAAATGTGAAGTGACATGGCGAAAAAAAAACAAAAAAACAACAGGCCAAGGCACACCATGATAGCCGGAAATGTTACAATATGAGCCACAAAGTGAACATACCAGGCGGGTTAATAATTGAAACAATAGATTTTGAACTTTTAATGAAACAAAATTGCATTGTTATATTGAAAAACTTTAAGAAATAGGAAGAAAAGGACTTTCTTCCACCATTGGGGCCAAAATATGTCTTTCCCTTTAGCATTTTGCAGTTAATTTTTTCAAGTTTAGGCCACACCAATTTAATTTCTTGGTTAACGGATTCGCCCGCCTCATTTTTTTTATGATTTGCAAAAGAAAATAAAAATCAGAATCAAATGCAAAATGCTCATATTATGCAATGAACAGTTGAAAACAGTCCTTTTATTCCTAGTTGTCACAGTTATTCCATCTTTCAATGCAGTGGTATCAATAAAAGTTCAAAATTCATTGTTTACATTTTGAACCAGCTTGGTGTGTTGACTTCATGGCTCCTATCGTACAATTTGGGGCTATAATAGGATGCCTATGCCTGTTTTTATTTTTATTTTTTTTCGCCCGCCCGCCCGCACCATTATTTTTCTAGAAAAATCCATCAACCAAGAAATCAAATTGGTGTGGCCTTACTTTGAGTTTCCATTTGTCTCATTCTGACAATAAACAGGAGACATATATATACTATTATATAAAGTAGGTGGCATACATTCTGAATTATCTAAAGCGTCGGTCACAACCCGCCGTACATGCTTTTTGTCAGTGTACATTTTTTTGGAGGCCACATCTGCTACATTTTTCTGAAAATGTAGGGTGACCGACCGATGGAGTACGTCACTCGCACGGATGCGCAAGGTGTAAGTACGTGGTCTGCACACCATGTCTGGCCGTGAGCGGTTGCGTGCATCGTACGTTTCGCAAGTGGTAAGTGAGTTGTACGCGCTTACAACGTACGTTCTCTGTACAATAGCCACGTTATTGCGTACAGGCTGTACCTACACGTGCGACACACGTACGGTTTCCTTACTCGCACGTTATAAGTGCGTGCAGGTGCTATGAACCATCTGATTCTTCTTCCCTCCTCCTGTCGTCTTCCCCGGGCCGTTTCTTTGGGCCTTGTCTGGTTGTAGCTGCTGCAGATGCCTTCTTCTGTGCCTTCTTGCTGCGCATCTTGGAGACAGGCTGGCAGTCATCCGTCAAGTCATCTTTATATACTGTAGAAATCAGGTGCGTTTCACGTGCGTTGTACGTGAGGAGCACTTGGTACGGTGCACATGTGTTCTGCCTAGTCATTCAGGTGAATTGGGAAGTACGGAGTACATGTGTAAGCACGGAATGCGCAACCACCGTGCGCGGGACGCACGTGCTCCGTACAGCAATTGCCCATGAGAACAGTTCACGGAGTCAGTGCGTTGCAGACCCCACAGATGCACATACGGCGGGTTGTGACCGACGCTTAACTCTTCAACTAAATCATTAATAAATAAATTTTAAAAAAATGAGTGGGGCTCAAGTTACCCCTGTCGGACACCCTTATCAGTCACAAATGGCCAGATTTTGGCTCCAATTTATGCACAGTTTTGTAGGCGTTTGTGTGTTTGGTGTCTGTTTGCCATTTGTCAGATAGTGATCACGATAAGTTGAAATGGCTTTGTGACATTTGGAGGTAAATTGAAGGCATGTCATACTTAGGGTATTTGAAAGTTAGTGAACTACACTGCAGTAGCATTCCTCAGTTCTACACAGTGCCACCCCCCACCCCCACATGCATTCACCACAGAACTGAAGATGCTTACAGCATTTGACATTAAAATATCTCGACTTGGAAACCATTTATGTCTCAGTCATGTGAGGTGACCCTCGATCAAGGAGACCACCTGTCCAAGATGACCACTCTTCTCTGGTTCCCTGGGTGGCCGGCTTGGACAGGTTTAACTGTTTGTTATATCCTCAGCTGTATTGATATTGTATTACATGTAAAATAGACAGTGAGAATCCACACAATTTCTCACTGTCAATTTTCTCATGTTTGATACAATGGAAAATGAAATGAAATTTGTCTTTATTTGACGTACAACAAGTCTCATATCATATAACTTCAACTGCTGATCGAGTGGTCAGATGTATAATCCATGTGAGGGTATGCTGTTAACTCCTGTGTTGATTTGTGCTCAACCCACAATTTTTTTGATCATGAAGCCCCTTTAACATTATGCAAACTGACTTTGGTGACCGACTGAGGCACCAGCATGCGACTTGGAGGAAATATAGTATATTACATGACAAGGTTTATCTACTAAAGAGAGAGAGAGAGAGAGACTGGTTTATTTGTGCCTTACACAAAGTACACATAAAAGCCTGTAAGCAGCCATATTTGGCTGAATTGGGAAGGCTTTAAAATACAAATGCTTTAAAACACAAAATGTGCTTATAGATTAGCTATTTGTTAAAAATTCTTTACAATTGATCGATGATAAAAACCTACTCGTTACATATCTAGCTTACATTAAAATTTACCACACGTTAAAAATACAATAATGTAATATAAAAACAGTTGATTGAATGTTTCTTTCAGTTAAAATTACAGAAATAATGCAAAGTTATAATATGCAGGGTTGTATAATGTGAAATTGATGTAGTGAATCATTTTTCACCATTCAAAAGCTTAACACAGTACGGAAGAGTAGTGTTCAAGAAACGGGACGTTCTGCACCTAAACTGGCTTATGTCGAGCGAATTTCTGAGATTTCTGCCATGTACATCAACCCGGCGTGAGGGTAGCCAAGAGACAAAGTCAAACTTAACTAATGATTTATCAACCTTAATGCAGTGAGCTCTGCGTCGCTCATCTAGAGAAGTTAGGCCACACAGACAAAGTGCATTACTATAGTTGGTGTACATGCTACCCAGAATGATTTTACATGCCCTAACTTGAACTTTCTCAATCTTCCCTAATTGCTCCTTCGTCAGGCCAGGGTGCCAAACTTGGCAGCAATACTCTAGGGTTGGTCTCACAAACCCTATATACACAAGGACTAGGTCAGACATATCGAGACCATGTTTCTTTAAACATCTGAGCATGTAGAGTCTGCGGTTAGAGTCTAAAGGCCCAAATAGTAGATTTTATGTTTCATTTTAAATTTTTTTGTACCTGATTTAGATATTAAGTTAAATACCTTTTGTTTCATTACACAAAATTGCTCAAGAATCAATGAATCTGCACCTTTCTTCTGCAGCCATAGCAGATAATTGACAGCACTGACATCTAGTAAAATTGATATGAAGTGCAAGGATTACTCAAAATTGTTTTTTATGTTCGTAAATAATTTCATCAGGTTGGTAAACGACTGAATAGCAAAGTTCTTTCTATCACAACCATTTATTTTTCAAGCCGACATTTTGATGACCTTCTGTCATCTTCATGAACTATGTAACACCTTTAGTGCACTATGCACCAAATAACATCTAGTGTCAGTGCACAGTAAACCAGTCAGAATTGCCCTGATGAAGATGACAGAAGGTCATCGAAACGTCAGCTTGAAAAATAAATGGTTGTGATAGAAAGAACTTTGCTATTCTGTTTTTTATGTTGTATAGTAGACAATAAAATTTTTATGAGGTACAGATTGACATAATCAGCCAAAACTGAACAAAAATACAATACAGAGTGAACAATACTTGAACTGAGATGCAAAATAATAGATGCAAATAAATAGAGCTTGTAGATAAAAGTTACAATTTGCCAAGTTGAAGTGTATGTAAGGTGTGTATTGCAGACTAAAATGTCTTCATACTTGGCTGATTGTTATGTCCATGTAATGAGGATTCAGTCGGTTTGTTTGTTTGTTTGTGTGGCTGTAGTTATTTGAATACATTAGCATCACAGGAAGTAAGGGGGAAATAGAGTTATGGCAGATTGACAGGGAAGTTGAAATAGAGGTCACTGAGAGCAGGTGAGGTCAAAAAGTAGGTTAAAATGGTCTAGTAGGCTGGGAGGAAAATTTCCACAGAATCAGCAAGAAATTCAAATTATGAGAAATACAAGAAATTTTCTGTACAGTCTTCTATTTCAAAATGCTTGTATTGGTCCACCATCTAGTCTCATTTTTTAAAAATATGATCATAAAAGTGGCAGTTGTCTGCAAAGCTTACATGTATAATTACTAACAGAGACTATAGTCAAATAAGATTAACAGTCAGTCTGGCAGTCTTCATCTCCTTACCCTTGTAACTCTTCCCGTCCTTAACACTAGCATTGCTGGTTTATCCTAACCAGAGTGTGCTATAATACATTGTACAACCTTTTTGAAAGTATTTTGTAATACTTCAGTATGTCTTTCAGAATTTCTAAAATTCAGTCATATATCCATTCAAAGATCCCTGGTAATTATAGATCATAACTGTTACAGCAATCCCCCAACTGTCATGTCTAATGAACCTGTTACATTATTACATCACAGTTTGTTTACTGCAATGAATGCCGGGATAGTTTGTGGTCAATCAATGTTTATATTGTACAGGTATGTGTGATTGTGTAGCGTTACACATACTACTTTCGTCTACATGTCGCAACTAAATCACCCTTTACGGCATGTAACGTTAATGCTGTGTCAACTAAACTAGACCCAGCAAAAATCAAACACGCCTGACTTTGAAAACTTGAAAGTATCTTTATTCTTTAACTGACCGTTCTACAATGTTCTTTAGAACAGGTAAACAAACTGTGACGTAATAATGTAATAGGTCCATTTACAATGTATAGATATGTATAGAACTATATTGCATGACAATTGCACAAGGTACAATGTATGGCAAACTACATAAAGAGAGTAACAAACAATAAATAAATGTTGGATAAGACCTAATGTCGAATAAAACCTAACATATCTTAATTATATATTCAAACAGTAAGGGCTAGCACAAGTCTTTGATAAATTGTTACAATGAAGTGGGCTAATCACAAGTTTCGGTGTTTTTTCTAATAACAAAGCATTCCTTTATATACCTATTTTTGCGTTGTGGGAACCATGCAAAGATATAATATTATCCAAATCTGTCTACAACATCGAGACTCTTGAAATGAGTCCATTTACACGGGGAGCTTTAGGTAATTTTGCTGTGATTATCTGTGTCACACAAGCAATCCCCTTACATGATTGTGTGGTATGCTGGCAGAGAGTAGCCTAATTAAAACAGAAATTGTGGTTTTCTTGTTTTCAAGTTTAATCAAATTTTGGCCCCAACAGTTGATTTTATTTTTATATTTCAGTGCAAACCAAAGGTATAATTGAACATAATTTGTGTTATTTTTCCTTCTCGACATTTCGTTAAAAGGATTCAATCAATGCAATTTCCTCATTTTTTGTCCGAATGACTATTTTCAGACAAAATTTTCAGACAAAAAGGTACATTTTTGGCTCTGGTGCCCTAATCTTAAAACCAAATTTCATTATTAAATTATATCTAATATTATGCTGTAAAAATGTCAAAAATATACTATATGCTAATTGTATAATTGTACAGAATGTAGTAATTTTACCTTTTATCAAAATTTGGTTGGCTGCTGGGTAATAAGATGTAAATGCAGACAAGTGCAACCATAGAGACACAACCTGTCACATTGATAGATGACATGTTCAAACACTTCCAGGTATCACCTTGGTTGTAATATTCCCATGGAGCTATCCTGATATTCCCATTGATTCTGCCCATTGTTGTGGAATGTCCTATTAAATTATGCAGGAACGACCACCATGCTTCCCAACCAGTATTTCTCATTTTGCTCCTGTATTGTTGTATGTGTGTGCTCAGCAAATCAGTACTATCGGAAATCATTCTAGCATGCAGTAGAATTTGGCAATAGGGCTGAATGTCGGCACACAAAGCCATGTTAGCATACACATGGTGGGACATGAATAATCAAATTGCTGCCATATTTACCAGAGAGATCTATTAAATATACATGTGTATTAATTCTATGTATACAGGTCCATAGCTTCTTTGATCAACATATATAGAAATTTATGACAGTGGTTTTCAAAAAAATGTATGCACATGTAACATTAGTCCCAGATTTATTTATTAATCTCAAGACGACTGGGTAGCCCCATAATGGATAGAATGGTAACATACATGGGTTGTTGGAAAAAGGAGTCCAGTCCGATTGGCGGAAAAAGCAGTCCAGTCCGATTTTGGGGTGGAAAAAGCAGTCCGGTGGTTTCTACAAAATTTTACGAAAGACCATAGGCACAGTTTTTTCTTGTGTGTGTACTTCTAGTTTCTATGGGTACTTCGAGTTTCTATGAGTACTTAGAGTTTCTATGGGTACTTAGAGTTTCTATGGGAACTTAGAGTTTCTATGAGTACTTAGAGTTTGTATGGGAACTTACAGTTTGTAACTTACATATCATCGTCATCATCATGCCTCCGGATTATTACTTACATATAAGTAATAATAATTAGTCAAAAGATGAAGCGGTCAACTGACGAAATTTCCAGGGCCGATCCTGCTTGCAAGTAGCTTGATTAAATCGCTTTACGGTTGCCAGCTGCCCAACATCCAGCCGGCCCCTGCTAAAGCCGCGTATGGCAGACTTTGCATTACACCGACAAGCATGTAACTACCGGAAGTACAATTGTAAGAAAGAATCCCTTAATAATTAACTTTTGTTTATTGTGGATAGGTGACCTGTATGTATAGAAACTACTTTTCGGTGGTCCCAAGAGGTGTAAATCGGTTGTCCGCTATTCCTCACCCAAGACTGCCTGAATTATGGGTTAAGGCGGCATATAGTGAGCCACATATATGCTAATTCAAGTTCCCATACAAACTCTAAGTAGTCATAGAAACTCTAAGTACCCATAGAAACTCGAAGTACCCATAGATACTCGAAGTACTCATAGAAACTCGAAGTACCCATAGAAACTCGAAGTACACACACAAGAAAAAATTGTACCTATGGTCTTTCGTAGAATTTCGTAGAAACCACCGGACTGCTTTTTCCACCCCAAAATCGGACTGGACTGCTTTTTCCGCCAATCGGACTGGACTCCTTTTTCCACTAACCCCAACATACATGTATGTGCCACATTAACCAACCTGATTTCTTTGTTCTTGGATTTGCCTGAAGTACCCCAGAAACTGTTGTTAAAATTCATCATAAAGTGAATTGTTACAATTGAGTCCAGTTTGTTTTGACATGTCAAATTTATTGTACATGTGTAAGTTCAAGTCTGAACACAGCAAGAACATTACAAGCAATTGAGTTCTTGAAATCCCTGGAGGACCCTTCCAACAATCCCATAGTCCAGTGCACATTGTGTGTTATGTGGTGAAGGGCTTCCAAGTGCTGAAGTCCAGGAGGTCTATATGGTCCTCAGACTTTCTTATATGCTTGATATGTTTGCCTACAGACCCTACCGTTAGCGAGAAATTTGTACCCAAAGTTGACAATTGACTTGCAATGGAAAGGGAGGGTCCTTGATGGGGTTCAAGAATTTGATCACCACAAACTTCAAGCTTAAATTTGTGGTAAATTTGACAAAGCAGACCAGATTCAAGCATAACAATTCACTCTCTGGGGAATTTTGATGTTGTTTTTTTTTTCAAATTTGTTATACAGACTTTGGAAATTGCTTTATTTGTTTTTTTAGCCATTCTCAGGCAAAAAATGTACATTTTGGAATCTGCTGGCCTGGAATTAAATCCAAATGACCTGAAATTTGGTATGGGGATACCTTGAATCATGCCCATAGTATGTCATTCACTCTTTTGTCATACACTACAGTTTACTTTAAAGTTGTGTAAAATATGGCTTTTTTTGCTTTTTTTTTCAGGTAAAAAATGTATTCTTGTGCACTAATATTAAAACCAAATGACCTGGAATTTGGTACAGGGGATCCTTGGACACATGTCCACAATACATTATTCAAACTTTTGGCATACACTACTTTAAAATTGTGTAAAATGCTATTCTCAGACACAAATGTACATTTTGGACACCTGTGTCCTAAGACCCATTTGTACATAATATTTTAAAATAATACAAGCAAGATAATATTTACAATTTCTCTCTCTCTCTTTCTCTCTCTCTCTATCCATCTATCTATCTGTCTCTATCTCATACATATGCATTTCACAGTATATTATTAAGGTTTAAGGTACATTCACGAAAATGTCTCACAGCATTTGCCACTTGTAAAGCAGAGGCTGAACAGATTAATATGGATGCATTTGTTATTTTAATATGTTCTCTACACAAATGTTTTAAAAATTCATTCATCAGAACCTGACCACTCTCTGATAACTAGCGATAGAGCATATTAATGTGTGTTTGTGTGTCAGGGCCAGATGCATTACATTTTTAGATTGCATTTAGATTGAATTTTATTATACATCCGCTTATTAAGCCATCTGAATAAGCAACAAATGCATTTTTTTAGGCCACACAAATTTAATTTGTTGGATCTCGGATTCGTGTCTTCATTTTTTTTCTGATTTGCAAAAAAAAAAGATTCTGGTTCTGAATCAGCTTATATTTTGCCCCCAACCAAAGTCCTTTTCTTCCTACTTGTTACAGTTTTTCCATCTATCAATGCAGTCGTTTGATTAAAAGTTCAAAATTGAATATTAACCCTGCCTTTTGTGTTGAGTTCATGGCTCCTATCATTGCATTTGGGGCTATAAAAAGATGCCTAGACCTGTTTTCATTGTTATTTTTGTCACTTCATATTTTTTTCTGAAAAAAAATCTGAGAACCAACAAATTAAATTGGTGTGGTCTTATGTTGGCCATACATTATCCAGCATACATGTATGTTTGGTACTTCCAACTGATTATATAATATAGAGCTCCCCCAGGCTTGTGGCCTCATGTCCAAATACCCTGGTCCCTCATCATTCAATCTATATACAGAGTAGGAAATTATGGTCTGTATATGATATACAGAATACACTACAAAGATATCTTGTTAGTGTTATCATTTCATTATATAAGAAAGATATCTCATACATGACATTGTATAAATCAAAGAAAAATTTGTATTTCCAATTTGCTACATGGGTGGTCATAGGGAATCCTTTCCACAGCCCTGCCTCTCTTTCTCTCTGTGAATTGATCTCCAAGAATTTGCATATCCCTAAGGACTGATTATAGACAGGTTTATGCAGTGAAAATGTGGGAGGTTAGTCGGCAATTGTCAGCCCTCCTGTAGCACAAAACCCGGGACCCAGGGCCAGGTATTATTTGTTTCACGGCAATACAAGTTCCAATCAAGTTTCAGTTTTCTTTTGGTACGTGAAATTCTACATGGATGTCTAACCTTCATCGACAGACAAGTTTGTACTGTAGATCTTGGAATGTTCACAGTTTTTCAAGGTTTTTCACTTTTTGACTTCATACCACAAAATCACATGACATTACATATATTGTAAGTATTATGCCACAGGTTTTTTTCCACCACAAACTTCCTCTTCTCGCCTAACCCCAAATCTAGTGAATTTACAGTATACAACTGTTTCTATAGTGAGTATGGAACTGAGTGACACAGTTTGGCCATTTTTTTATATTCTACAATATAGTTTGATTGCATTTTTTCACTTACAACAATTTGTGAGAACAAGTTTTATATAGGCACTGGTAAGTCTTCTTATGACGAATACTGTAAAAAATATCTTTGTAAATTTTCTAACAGATTTAGCAGTACAGCATACAAATTACTCAGTGGAAGTCATTTCAGCACCATGGAAACTTTCCACATATTTTCAAAGGTTAGAAATCTGCATTAAATGTATAACCATGACTTAAACCATGAAATAGCTCAAAACTAGTATCTATGGAATTTCATTTAACTTTTTATGTTAACTTTGTAAATTGAGTTTGCAAATTAAGGCTCAGTTTGGTTATTGCATGTATTTTAGCATTACATTTCAATGTCCAAGAATATAATACACTGTAAGTATTTAGGGAGCTGAAAATGAAATGAAATAAAGCCTTTAGTAATGAAAATAAAGTAAAAATGAAAAAACCTTAAGAAAATGAAAAATGTGAATATGCACTAGAAATATTTTCTTCTTCTCAGAACAATAACACATGTATATCTAGTATGGATGATGAGTATTAACTGCATTTTTTATATAATGGTTGGATATTTCTTTTTTTTAAATGTAGCAATATTTCATGCAAGAAATTTTCAGATTTATAATGGTACCATAATTGTGGCCATACAATTACACTGTGTTGGTAAACATCATTACAAAGTAATGGCTGATTTACTCAAATTTGCGGTTGACTCCTTCAAACTTGATATCATATGATATCATTAGAATATCTATATTGTCTTTCTTTCTATGCATATAGAGAAATGGATGTGTGTGAGACATACATGTATGTTTGCATGTGTGTATATAAGTGTGTTATGTTAATGTATGTGTATACATAAGAGTGCAAAATGCATTTATGAAACAGTGCATTTTATTTGTGACTGTAAATTTTCTATCATTGTGTTAATGCATGACATGTCCTAAATAGGTATAACAATTTTACAAATGAATGTAAAAACCCTGCATTGTGACTAACTGTTCATGCGCTAGTACAATTTTCCTCGGGTGATATGGAATACACAGCATTCTATTCTATGTAGTTCTATGGACAAAAATGAATTGTGAACATATATGTGCTTCAATGTGATGTGGAACAATATGTTGACTTAGATACAGACTTTTCTGTGCCAGAACCATACATGTAAGCCATATGCAAAGTAACATTACCAGCTTGAGTGCACCGTTCCTTATTGATAACCTGCCAACAATCTGCAAAATGTTATTGACATCCTCAGGTGCCAAAATTGGCTTCCAAACCTTTATTTTTTGACACAGCAGCTGTGATTTATGCTACATTTACATATTGGTTAATTTGGTGCACTGTGATTGGATAGATGGTTTAGAAATCTGAACCAGGACTATGTTTTGGAGGGGCCCATGCACATTTCGT
This sequence comes from Branchiostoma belcheri, assembly GCF_001625305.1. Lineage (NCBI taxonomy): Eukaryota > Metazoa > Chordata > Leptocardii > Amphioxiformes > Branchiostomatidae > Branchiostoma > Branchiostoma belcheri. The sequence goes on from NW_017802980.1 coordinate 564,358, forward strand.
AGCTGCGGCAGGTCCGTGAGAGACATATTTAATAGATAGCTGGGAACAGCCAAAACCAAGATGGCCTCGGAAGGCGGAGGAGAAGCCAAGCCTATGGCTGAAGCAGAGGTAAACAGTCTACCCTTGTATTCCCTCTTTATCATGTGTAGACATTACAGTGGTGCATAGAGAAAATCTCCAGACATGGCATCTGACTCTTACATGTATGTGGTGGTTATATATGGTAAAGACTGTTGTTTTACATTAGAAATCTCTGCTAGTGGCTTTTCAAAGGGATTCTGCATATTCACTGGATTCCACAAGAAAGAGGGTTTCTTCTTTGTGAGGATTTCATCACAAAATCACTTAGGATTTTCCCAACATCAGATTTATTCATGTATTGTGGTGCAAGACATGGTGACAAGAATGAGTTTAGGTCATGATTTGAAAATCACAGAACAGATGTGGTGATTGGGTTTAAATAGAACATCAATAGGGCTAACAGGCCCGGCCTCCTGTGTTTTAAGGTAGACAGGTAGCAATAATTTGCATCACTGATGGCCAATTTTTTAGAGGATTTTTTTAGGAAATGTAAATGGGAGATGATTTTATCTTGAAATGCAAGTGTACTAGTCTTATGTCCTAGCATTCGTTTGAAATTGTGCATGGAGCATAAAGACTGTAACAGTTATTGTTTAGTTACAATACCTGTATAAATATACTCCATGGCATATAGGAAAGTAGAAATATGTATAGACAGGGTATTCTTTAGCATATCTTATTTTCTGCTCAGTTTGCTAAATCCCATGTTTGATGAATTGATTTACATTCAAATCTGGAATGGTCAGCACAAAATATTTGAAGTGTATTGCATCCAAGCATGAATTATGGATATAAATCACAAAATACTGTAGTCCCATTGCCAAATTATGTACTGGGAGGTATTGATTCATCAGACATCTTGTAAGTATGCTTTAAAATTCAGCACCATTCTTTCCAATATGTGAAATCATTTACATTGAATAATTTATTTCTTTATTCATGAGTACTGCTTTTCTGCAAAACTGAAGAAACCAAGAAAGAAATTATTATGATTATTTCAGTCTCCATAGAATGTTGTGAATGGGCTGAATTTGTGGCTGCAGGTATTGAGGACAATATTGACCTGTGCAGTGGTTGGTAGTTATGCATGAGGCTGGATTTAGCTGGTGTTTGCAAGAGTAATGAGCCCGGGGAGGGCAGGTTCTCCTGTGGTTTTAGTGGGGAGAAGAGGATGCACAATTATTATGATCTCAAGTTTTAGTTGCTGTTACATTGCTGAAAATGTCAGAAAAGGGGATGGCTGTGAGGGTATTTTGTAGGAGTTACATATAACGTTACATGTACTAATTATAGGATATGATACATGCCAGTATAAAATTTATATTCACAACATGAAGCACCTACATTGTGTTTTACTGAAAGTGATAATTATAACAAACTGTTATTCCTAAGGCTTACTAGTACTTGTACTTACATTTTACAAGTTTTATGTCTATGATTTGGTTGTTATGTCAGTGCAAAAAAATATAGCCTGAAAAGTTTGTCACAATTCACACCACGATAGGGGTGGTGCAGAGTATAAAATCATGACACAACTGGCCTTAATGATTTATGTTTGATTTTTGATGAATAAGAGAAAAAAAAACGGTTCAAACAAATAAGAAATTCACAAAGCTCTTTGACATGACAGTGTCAAATAAAGTTGAATAGCATAGCTAACCAAATGAATACAGATTTGGTGCTGAAAGGCATGTTTATGAACATTGTCTCAGCATAACATCAATTACTATCAATTTTTTTCCACATTACTTTTACAGTAGTTTTATTTTACAGTAGGATTGGGAACTTCAAGGCAGTTTTTGTGGGGTCTTGATTTCACCGTTGAAACAATTCTGTACACTCATTAGATGTATTTAATGAATTCTGGAAACACATATTACATTTTGTATTAATTTTTGCAGTGTCATGAATTTGCAGTGGAGAGGTTACTGTGAAAACAAAACTGACAGTTGCAAAGTGTATCGACTTACAGTATCCAAAAATTCAAATTATTTGTTATTCATAAAGGGCATTAGCTTTATATACTATACTATAACATTACTAGTTTTACTAAAGACTGATTAACTTCATCATTTTCCAGGTCCTACATCCATATAATTAGTACAACTCAAGATTTCCACTTATTTATATACTCACTTGTACATTTTCCTAAATTAGATTAAATTTTGTATAAATATCGTCCCCAGGAATACTGCTTGTGTCATCATGTCATGCACTTTGGTCTCTAGAGACCCTAACATTCCGTATGCATGTGGCATGTGTATACAGGGGCATTAGGTTACTGGTAAAGTGCTGGATGGTGGATAGATATCAGTTTGACCACAGATATGTGGGTGTCATCACCTACCAGTCCATCACTGTCATTTCTTCTATGCAGTATTATACACACCTCTGGCTAATGATTTTTACCATCACCAATAAAAAAGAAGGTTATGTTTTTGGTAGTGCTTGTTGTAACGGTGTCACAGTGTTGGTGGTTGAACAACATAATATAACTTAAGATGTGTGCAGGACAAAAAATAATGGTCAAGTGGTAGATACATGATTGTATATGTCATACAAGTGACATAGAGTTGGGCCTGATCTAACATGATCATACATATACATGAACGCCACCCTAGTGTCATGGGCTGTACCCGGTACATGTAGTTTAGCATGGACCATTGTCGTGTACATTGTACATTTTGTATGTACATTGATTAATTTAGGTGCAGGTAGACGTTGGAAACACTTGAACAGCTCCGCAGTTTTACCTGCATATCATGCGCTATATCCAGGTGGTATTTATTCCCAGCCCTGTGTTTACCTATCCCATGGCTTCTGACATGGTTGTTAATATTGTTCACCAAAGCTTCCTGTGATTGTGTACATGTAAATATTTTGCTTTTTGTCAAACATACACAAGTAGAAGACAATATCTCAAGAATTTGCATGGTGGGAATGTTGTTCACTTGAATAAGGTTATGTTTTGTGGCGGTGTGTCTGTGTATCTGTCAACAATATAACTCGGGAAAGCTTAGATGTATTTGGTAGATGGGTAGGTCTTGATGAGTCAAACTACATGCATTTGATAGGAAAATACATTAAAGTATGTTACGATCTTAGAGACCACATGTTAGAGAATAGTTAAACCTTTATTATTACATCATACATATACTAGTACTCTGTACGTAAGATGACGTTATCCACACATGTATGTAGCTTTGTTAGATCTTTAGTTAAGTTGTAGAAGACCATACAAAAGTCCCTGTACTTTTTTGTTGTGTCAATAAAGAATCAATCAATTTGATAAAATAATTAGATTTTGGGCCCCCATGCATGATGGCTTGTTATGGTGCTGCAGTAGAACTTCTGGTTTTGATAACTTGTGATCTGGGAATGTTAGGGGCATGTTCTTGGATTGCAGGTATAGCTCTTGTGCTCGGGAAGAAGTTTGAGACCTCTAGCAGCTTGTTTGGGAAATGCAGAGGCACTAGTTTTAATATGCTTGAAGTAGGAACTGAAGAGCTGGGTGGCAGATTGTCATTATTTTTGGTATATAGGTTCGCTTAACATAATTAGAATACAATTATGCAAATAATGATCTAGTTTACACAATTAATGATGAAATTCTATAAGATCTGCTGCGTTCAATGATAGGACAATTCAAATTAATGACATATGCATAAGAGGAAGAGTAACATTGGCAGATATTGATTATGTTAACTGTGACCCAATTTGCATAATTAATGGCTCTATAATTACATACTGGCAAATAGCAGGAATTTCATACTTAAGTTAAGTGAACACGAATATTATCAAACATACATTGTAACTTCCAATCAGGAAATCATTTGCATAATTTATGATGAAATGTTAAAATGACTTTCTTTGTTTGACATAAGACTTATTGGATGGAGAAAATGAACAACTAAGATCATCATTTGCATAATCAATGGGAGAATGAAACATGTATAATTCATCAATCTTGATAAAGGTTCACGTTATTTGGTGAAGGTATGAGGTCGTGGAACTATATATACTATAACATTACTAGTTTTACAAAAGACTGATTAACTTCATCATTTTCCAGGTCCTACATCCATATAATTAGTACAACTCAAGATTTCCAATTTTTGAAATACCCACTTGTACATTTTCCTAAATTATTTTGTATAAATGTTGTCCCCAGGAATACTGCTTGTGTCATCATGTCATGCACTTTGGTCTCTAGAGACCCTAACATTCCGTATGCATGTGGCATGTGTATACAGGGGCATTAGGTTACTGGTAAAGTGCTGGATGGTGGATAGATATCAGTTTGACCACAGATATGTGGGTGTCATCACCTACCAGTCCATCACTGTCATTTCTTCTATGCAGTATTATACACACCTCTGGCTAATGATAGATTTTTACCATAACCAATAAAAAAGAAGGTTATGTTTTTGGTAGTGTCACAGTATTGGTGGATGAACAACATAATGTAACTAATTTGTGTAACAAACGGTCTTTCTCTGTGTGGTAGGATTTGGCTACAATTAGAGTATCTTACTGTAAATTAGACTCTCATTCTATGGAACTAGTTAACTTAGACTGTCACTTTAAGTAACGCCAAGCCAGTTTGATTTATATGACTTTATTGTCTAACTGCGGTAGGTTGTACAAAGCAATGAAGCACATAACACAACTACATACAAAGTTACACCAAGTACCAAAAGTAGGCAAAATCAACGGGAAGCAAATACCTGACGTGTACAGAAGGATGTGGTGCTGGGAATTACTTAACTCAACTACTTAAAACTAACCGGTGTGGGAACTGATGACCGGAAGCAAAGAGCAGCAGAGAGAGATTCTAGGGTGCGTTCCGTTATTATATAGTACACACGGAAGGGTGGAGCGACATCTACATGGCGGAGGCGTGGTCAGGCTTGGCCGATGACTCGTCTGGGCCACGTGCTCTCACCACGTGACCCCAAACCGTCTAACGCAGTGATTGGTAGCCTCCGTAGCAGGCTTATAGAACTGGGGGTTTAGCACTAAAAAATGGGGGTAATTCAACCAGGCCGGCTACGTTGTCTATATGCAATCAGAAAATAGCACATAAAAGATCCCAAAGACCCTGAAGACCCCCAAAATCCCCAGTTTTTGGCATGCAATGGAGGTTAGTGATTGGCCTGTTACAGAAGCTATGGATGATAGGTTAACCATTGAATTTACCATTTCTGTAACAGATAGAAAGTAGAGCGTAGACGGACCGCTATAATTCAATGTAGAGCGTAATTAGCAAATTTTGCGTAAGAGTAATCCACCGTTTTATTTTATGTAATGCATTGTAGCTAACTGGAATTTATCGTAAAGCGTAATGCGGAGGGTTTTTTAATTCAGCGTAATACGTAGCCGGCTCTCAAAATTTAGCGTAGAGCATTGTCGGGACCCCCCCCCATGCAGGCCCAGTGAGTTCGTGAGGTCGAGGTCCAGTTGGAAAGTCGTCCAGTTAGTAATGTTCCAGCAGTCTGTCTTGTAGACCGTCTATATGAGAGAAGCCATCAGTACATCAGTGAAGTAAGTCCTACCTTTGTATAACACAATGCAATGTCTGTAATGATTCTGTACTTGTAACTGTTAATGTCCGGTATTGATTCCTAGACGTAAAGTACCTGACTGTGCCTTGTTTGGTACTTGTTGTTCGGGGCTCGAAATACCAAATTTGGAGCTGTGCACCCAATTTTTTTCTGCTGGTGCACCGGTGCACCCAAATATTTTTGTAGGCCTTTTTGTACATTGTTAAATAGTATACAGGATATGCATGGCATCTAAGTGTCAGAAAAATAATATCTTTGCTTAAGTACGTGTACTTGTTTAATATTTTGATGTTACATATAGCTCCCATTTCAGATTCGATCTTAGAAGAGGAGCAGTAAGATTTTATATAGTGCACCCAAAAAAATTTTTGGTGCACCCAATTTTTTAGGTCGGGTGCACCAGTGCACCTATTCCCAAAAATAAATTTCGAGCCCTGTTATTTATAGCTGTTGTCTAATAAATTCGGAATGCAAGAACAAAGTATCTGAGTGGTCGGACATTCTATCTCGATACAGGTGTAAGTAAGAACAGAGCTGGGTTAAACCAACGTGTTACATTACTAACTCTCATTAGGCATTACCAGCCTGCAAGATTTACCACCAAGTGTTGCCAGGATCTCCCCATGCTGACCCTCTTGACACAATGTGCAGTCACTGTAAATAACAGTGTTGACATGGAAGGAAAGGGGCAAGCTTTCATGAAATAGTTGACATGCAGCTGGCTTCAGTTTGTTTTATAGACATGCCAGTTTTCATAATAATAGCATGCCTGTAGAGGTAGTATTGCCAATTGTATATTGGGAATAAACTGGGAATACTTGAAATATTAACATATCTTCTACATTAATTTAAGTTTCCTGGTTTCTATAGTCACTCCACACAAAACTATAGTGAACAGGCACCCACATTTTCATTGTGTCACAAACTATTGTTTATACCACAAACTCATACTGCAAGCTTAAGTCAATTTAGAGTCAGTTGGCAGTACGACATGGATGTCATGTACAACAATTCTAAAAGACGGTCCTCTGAATATTTAAACTTTAAAGAGGTGGACTATTTGCAAGTGCCTTTGGAGGATACGCAGTATGGTACATATGTTGAGAGCACAGATGGAGGAAAGGTACAGAATCCTGGGTGTATTGAAGTGCTTGAGCTTGTGTCCCCGAATGAACCAGACAACAAGAAGTGCTATAACTGTTGCTGTACATTGCTTTGTGAGTATCACGATCTCCATGGCTTTCCAGCACTGGTATAGTGATGATGATTATATAACTATAGAAAGGCCGACATTTGCTCTGAGCAGTAATGGAATTTTCCAGTGCATTCTGCTGTTGGAACATGTAGAACCCTATTAGAACCCAAGTGTTCTATATTTAGAACTCTCAGTTGGGGATTCGGGTTTTCAAACTACAATCACTGTTTTTACTGAAAGAAAGGTAAATAAAAGTATTTTAAAGGGCTGAATCTGAATAGTGAACACTATTAGTCTAAGCATTTGGTGCCAAGCTACCCTTATGCTGAATTTCGGGTTATAATTATTTCGTTTGCATTAGCGCAGGCAGAGCCAAAAATGTACATTTTTGGTCAAAAATAGCAAAAAATGGCCCATTTTACATAATCTTTAAGTGTCACATGCCAAAAGCATGAATAACATTCTGTGGGCTTGTATCCAATGATCTCCCATACCAAATTTCAGGGCTTTTGGTTCTAATATTAGGGCACAGGAGACAAAAATGTACATTTTTGGTCCAGAAATAGCCAAATAGCCCTATTTTACACAATTTTTAAGTGGTGTATGTCAAAAGCGTGAATAACATTCTTTGGACATTGTGTCCAAGGCATCCACATACCAAATTTCAGGTCATTCGGATTTATTATTAGGGCACAGAAGCCAAAAATGTACATTTTTTTGTCTAAAAACAGCAAAAAAGCCCTATTTTCCACAATTTTGAAGTAGTATATGTCAAAAGCCTGAATGACATTCTTTGAACATGTGTCCAAGGTATCCACATACCAAATTTCAGGTCATTCGGATTTAATATAAGGGCACAGGAGCCAAAAATGTACATTTTGGGTCCAAAAATAGCCAAAAAGGCCTATTTTTCACAATTTTAGCTTGAATGAGGTGTCAATGTATCCCCATACCAAATTTCAGGTCATTTGGGTTTAGTACCAGGGCTCCAGATCCCAAAATATATATATTTTTTGCCTGAAAATGGCCAAAAAATAATAATAAAACAATTTTTCAAAAAACGTCGATGAAGGTTAGACATCCAGGTAATACGATATGCCAAAAAACAGTTACTCAAGCAACTGGATATGATTTTGAAAACGTCAGACGTTTCAGCTAGTATCCACTAGCTTTCGTCAGTGACTGAGAGACCAGAGGGGAAAGCAGGTTTATATACACAACCTGTTGATTGATATGCAAATAAAGTGAAGACAAATATTTGGAAGTCGAAAAAGGAACAAAAGTCAGACAAGTCAAGACAAGATGATGCAAATTAGTCTGAAAGCTCCTGTTATACAGGACAGGAGCTTAAGTGTTGTTGGAGAAGTTTGAAAACAAAGCCCTCAGCACTTTCAATGACACTCCCCCGGCCAACTGGTTTCGATATGTAGATGACACTTGGTGCAGATTGAAAAAGAGGGTAGCTGCTGACTTCTTTGACCACATCAACCAGATAGATGACAACATCAAGTTCACACAGGAGCCAAGCCATGACAACATGCTCCCTTTCCTAGACACCAAAACTATCGTAGAGGAAGATGGTAACCTTCGTTTCGAAGTGTACAGGAAACCAACCCACACTGATCAGTACCTGGCTTTTGATTCCCACCACCCTTAATGGAACACAAACTAGCAGTGATCAAAACTCTCTTCCATCGTGCAGACAACATTGTCACTTCAGACCAAGCCAAAACGGACGAACATAGACACCTCCGAGGTGCCCTGGCTAAATGTGGCTACCAAAACTGGACTTTCAACAAAGCGCTGAAACCTTCAGATCAGTCTAAGAAAACCTAGAAGTGCAAACCATTGACCAACAAAAACAAGGCCAACATCACTATTCCGTATGTCCAAGGAGTATCTGAGAAACTCCGACGGATCTTCCAAAACTTCAACATAGCCACTAACTTCAAACCTCACTCAACCCTCAGACAAAGACTGGTACACCCTAAGGACCGACCTCACAAGGGTACCAAGGCGAATGTTATTTACAGACTCAAATGTGAGGAGCCCAATTGTAACAACACCTACATCGGAGAGACAAGTCAACCGCTTAAAGTAAGGTACAAAGAACATTGCCGACCTAGTGCCAACGGCTACTCCTCAGCTATTTTCCACCACCTACAACACAACCAGGGTCACTCTTTCAAACTCGAGTCCACGGATGTCTTAGACCGCGAAACACGCTGGTGGGAACGGGGTGTTAAAGAGGCAATATATGAAAGAATGTACAACCCCACCCTCAACAGGGAAGGGGGGCTACGGGTCAATCTTTCCAGCACTTGGGATTTGGCACTCCCAGCCCCGAGGACAGACAACACTTAAGCTCCTGTCCTGTATAACAGGAGCTTTCAGACTAATTTGCATCATCTTGTCTTGACTTGTCTGACTTTTGTTCCTTTTTCGACTTCCAAATATTTGTCTTCACTTTATTTGCATATCAATCAACAGGTTGTGTATATAAACCTGCTTTCCCCTCTGGTCTCTCAGTCACTGACGAAAGCTAGTGGATACTAGCTGAAACGTCTGACGTTTTCAAAATCATATCCAGTTGCTTGAGTAACTGTTTTTTGGCAATTTTTCAAAAAAATTTTTAAAAACTCCTGGGTGTATTTGCCCACTCTACCTCCATGTCACGTTTCAGGTCATTTGACTGAAAAACGGCTGAGTTGAATCCCTTTCATGAAATGGCAGGAGAAGAAGAAGAAGAAATAACATGAGGGAACACAATATGTGTTCACCACATACACAAGGGCAAGGGCAGCTAACATACGTAGCTACTTCATCCTAGTGCTGTAGTTCAGTACAATGAATTCAACTTGTTTTCCAACGACATGTATTTATAAAATATAAGAGCATGCCATTAGGTTTTCTATACCTATATATGTATATACCTATACCTATATATGTATCTACTTTTTACTTGTATATCATTCATGCAAACATACAAACAACAGTAACAATAAAAACATATGGCAGACAAAACTGAATTTGCTCGAGCTTTTTGAAATACTTTTGTTGCAATTAAAATCTATCAAAAAGAGGTAGAACCAGCTGTAAGGTTTTGGTATTAAAATATGATTTAAAGTTAACGATTTTTATATTAGTATGTCCTTGGGCTACACAAATGTCAAGGTGCACCACAGTCCAAAAAAATAGGTGCATGGCTCCAATTTTGTGTGTACAGAAGTGCTCTGAATCTTCAGCCCTGTGCTATATCGGTTTTATTGATTTTACACAATATGACACAGTCAGGCTTGATGCACCACACATTGTTCATGCATGAATAGTCCACAGCCCACCAAACTATAAACTACTGGGGCCCTCTTTAGGAAGTGTCTGACTGTGACTATGATGGCAACATACTTGTTCATAGTGTTATATGTGACATAAGGTACTATATATACATTGAAACTAAGACTGGATTACTCTTAGAACAGATTGAGTGCTTGCTATATTTAACTTGAATAGGAAGCTCCACTCAATCATGCTGAATGATAATTAGATTCTGCCTAACCTGCAGTCTAGAGCAACCTTGTACATAATGGTTCTTATCATTGTGGTTGTACCACTTACCTATCTACAAGGCCTCACTAATTTCACACCATTATTCACTTATCCCCTGTTACTTAGTTGATTCAGTAGTTAACGTTGATTTCTAAGTAAATTTATAAACCCTTTAAAACTCACAACAGCGGTCAGGGTTCGTCTGATTAGCATATATCATACATCCCTGACTACTAATTCCATGTATTTTTTAATGTTATTCATCACTCAGAGAACCTAGTTTGACTCATTTGTCACACATGATTTCCTGTAATAAAAGTTAAATGGTTTTATTTGCAATAAATTGTCTGAGAGCCTTTTTAAATGAATATAGAAAATGTTAATGACATTTTAAAAATCAACAAGGATGAAAATTTTACAAACTTCCATGTATGTTTTTAGTTGTCACAATGGGTCGTGTCAGTCACAATGCCAATCTATTTATTGAGCACCACGGGTGTCCTGCCAGACTTTTGGATGGTCTCAGTCTAAAGACGGACGCCGCTGTTGCAAAAATGAGTGTAAAGTGGGCCTAAGTCAAAGTGAACAGACATGTCCTCTTTGTTGTCCCGTTTCTGACAGGTGAAGCGTCTTCCATTCCTGTCTGTTTTCTCTCCATAGCGTTAAGTCTCTCTCACATCAGTCAGTATCTCAGTATATATTGAGAAGTTTGACTGAACTGCCTCCCTCACATTGTGTTGCACATTTCAGGAGCTGGTTGGGAACAACCCATCCCAGCGGAACTGGAAGGGCATCATCATCGCCCTGCTGGTCATCCTCATCGTGTGTTCACTCATCGTCACTGCAGTCATTCTGCTAACGCCAGGTTAGTTTCCTTGTTTCACATGACCGGCTGCAAACCACCATTAATTGTAACACTAAGGAGTTTTGTACAGTAAGTACATGGTGCTTAAAGACATGCATCCAATACAATTTCTGGGCAGCAAAACTGGATGTTCACATTTCTGGTCAATCTTTTAATGTACTAGTACTAGTAAGTTGAATCTATAGCATAGTGATATCTCACAGTGCTATTCCATAGCAGACTGATATCTACTACTACTACTACCTGGGCCCTTCAGGGCCCCATTCGGAGCATAGGCCAATGACGATTTCCCTCCATCTAGCTTGTTTGGGGGCTACAATGTGTTTCGAATGATTCCAGTATGAAATGTTACCAAAAATGTGCTACATGTAAGAAATGGTAGTACATATCAATATCAGATAGATTTTTTCATCCAGTTTTGCCACCCTGAACTTGCATTGGATGCATTTAACTTTTAAGCCCAGAATGTGAGGTTTAAACCACTCATACACTACCAGTAGCGGACTCTTTTCCACAAATGCGGTTGGATCAAGCCACATGTTACTAGCAATTGAGAATACCTATAATAATTCTAGTTCCATTTTCGAACTGATGTGTTTTTTAATGTGTTTATGTTTTCTAAAATGTGTGACTGCATGTGTGTTTCAGATTCACACATCAACACGAATCCTAAGTTTACATTTGAGGACCTGTTTGACGACGCCTGGAAGGCCCAAGGTGTCTCATTGAAGTGGATCAGTGGTAGGCCAATGTTCAGATATGCTTCAGAACAGTAACATCTTAAATGCAGACTCACAATTGTTCCCTTAAAGCAGTATAAAGTCCAGAAGGGAGTGTTATATTCCGACAGACATTAATTTTAGGAAGTGAAAAATGCATATTACTTTACAGTATATACAATAAAATGCTCATTATGCATGCAAGTCTTAAAATGCTTCGAATCCAGGACAAACTCTCAAAATACTCTCAAAACTATCCCAGAATACACCACGCTACCCCATTGGTGTCTATGTTTTGACCAAGAAAGTTATGTTTCGGGGGTGATAAAATCATATTACTGTTTTGTGTTCTTCGATATCTTACTGACCATTCTTGGTGTCCTTATTGGCCTTCTTGGTTTCCTTTGCCCCTCATTTATCCAGAAAATATTGGTGATTAAATACAACAGCGTAATCTAATTATCTTTTCCATAAGCTGCATAATCTAATTACTCCGTGAAGGAGGTCAGGACCTCCGGACGGAGTGTTGTGATCGGCTGATTTTTCATGTTCGCAGTCAAAACACTGGGTTCTCTTTGTGTAATCGGCACGCAATTTTATACGCCGTCTGCGGGCATGCCCGTGTTGATGCACGAATGTGTATTTTTGCCGTTGCTGCTTTCGCGGTCAATGTAATATTGCAGACGCACCCCTACAATTACGAGGCGAATTGGAATGGTCCAGAAAAACGCGTTGTTTGGAATAGCAGCGGGGGGGGTGGAACTTCATGCAGATACGGGGTGGTTTTGATAAGTGGTTCCAGATGTTTTTTCCCATGCTTAAGAGATGCCAAGTTTTTTGGAAGATGTTCGCAGCCAAAACGCATTCTTCCGTACGTCGCATTTCTGTGTAATTTTGCATGTGGTGTGGCATTATGTTCGGGATGATGCACGTCTTTTTATTTTTACCGTAGCTGTTTTGATATTGAAGTAAATTCATATTTTAGAAACATCCCTACTTTTACAATCCTGTGGAATAGGCCGTGGGTTTAGGCAGTTGTCTGGTAGCAGAGGTACTCTAAGCAGATATCCTTGTTATCTGGCCGGCGGTAGTAACACTCGCGGTGCTTACCGCAACTGTTGCTGGAATTTGGCCTGTTCCAGGCGCGCCTAATTAGGTACAGGCACGGTAAGACGGTGGGTCTGTCTTTGTTACTAGACACGACCATGATAGTCCGATCTTTATGTGAATGCAATGATTGTGTGTGTGTAATTAAAAACGAACTTCGAACTTGAAGCACAGTATCTTTTACACGCCCTGCGAGCAGTAATGGATTTAGCTCTTTGTATGTTTTATGCTTGTGACGCGCCCTCATTGTATTAACCGTTGCCTAATTATAATGTCTGCACAGTAGGTCTGGCTTTGACGCTTGGGATTTTGTTGAAATATATAAAACTTCACGGAGGATTGTCACCTATGGCTTCTTGTTATCTGTTCAATTAACATTTATATGAAAAATAACCTGAGAAAATCAAAACACAAAGGATAAAACTGGCAGCTCACTGCTAGACATCCTAATATTATTAAATAGTATCCTAACCAGAGGTCAAGAAAAGTAAAGCAAGTTTTCAATAATCAGCTTATTAGTGTGCTTGTCTCCTATTGTTTTCACAGAAAATGTTAAATATGTTGACTTGAAGTGTTTGAGCATTGCAATTGCATAATCAAAAGTTCTCGGATGTATCAATTCTGGTTCAGCGTGGAGGAAAATAATATTGATATCTTTTTACAAACATGCGCCGTGCAAGTCATACAAGCGAAATTATGCAAAAAGGCGCCTAGTTATATATTCATTGCAGCATAATCTACTGGAAAATAGCACTCCCTTCTGGACTTATATAGTACTCCTTTAATGATATGATATGAATCTTTATTGCTTGTTCTTGACCAGATGGGCTAAATGCACAAGAGGATATCCAGTATGTAAAACATGAGTATTTCATACTGGTACGCTAATGCAAAGTGCTAGGAATCTAAAGTATACATTACAATAATACTATAAACTACCTATCATCTACTGTTAGTTGCCCTTTCTTCTCTCTTTTGGAAACATTTGGAAACATAATTACATAGTTTGTCTACTGTACATTCGTTCTTGTATGACATCAAGTATTTAAACATGTCCTGCTTTGACATTTTCTTACATACAGTATATCTTGTCTAATTGTAAAGTATCAAATAGCTCTTGGCGTTCATCTTTATATAATGTACAGTCAAGTAGAAAGTGTATCTCGTTTTCAACATATAAATAATATAGTCAAAATTGCCCAAGATACCACCTCACATAAGCCAGCAATCTGGCCATAACAACTTATTTTCTTGGTGCCAATTTTTCCCCCATACCTACATGTACATGTGAGCCAACCACGTGCACTTGCAATGCAACAAAGATACAAAATATATGTATTTTTTTCTCTGCAAATGACCAAATCAAAGTAGGTGGCAGAAAACTTTTTTGATGATAACTTGATGAAATCTTAATGAAATTGGCTACATGTAGTTTGCCATTTATTTCAGCAATAGATGGTCTTTGCGTAATGTTAAATTGCACTGGATGGATCACTCTGGGTTATTAGGCCACACCAATTTAATTTCTTGTTTAACGGATTTTTCTAGAAAAATAATGGAGCGGGCGGGCGAAAAAAATAAAAAATAAAATCAGGCCTAGGCATCCTATTATGGCCCAAAATGGTACGATAGGAGCCATGAAGTCAACACACCAGGCTGGTTCAAAATTTAAACAATGAATTTTGAACAATGAATTTCCAAATCAGAAAAAAATGAAGCGGGCGAATCTGTTAACCAAGAAATTAAATTGGTGTGGCCTTATGGGGCACTCTAAAATCTATTGCTGTGAGTTTTTTGTTCTCAGTCTTGTATTGTCTATGGTTTAACAAACTAAGAAGACCAATTTTACTCAGTCCCTGGGATACTGGGTAGTCATCTTAGACAAGTCTTAGGCTTAATAAATCTTATTCTAATATAATTGCACATGTATATCTTTCCTACTTGACCTGACCTCTAAACTTGAGCCCCTGCTGTTTCCTTGCAGAAGATGAGTTCGTCTATAGGAATGGAAGTGATGCTGTTGTCAAGTTTAAGGCTACAGACAACTCATCTACTGTCATTATTAAAAATGACACCTTTGTAAGTATAGCTCGATATACTATGTGCATACACATATACTATGTGCACCTTAGTGCACCAAAAATTGGAGCTGTGAACCCAATTCTTGGTGCATGGACAGGTGCATCCAGATATTTTTGTAGGTTTATGTAATATGTAAAGATATTAAATGTATACTAGTATACAGCATATTGACATCTGAGTGTCAGAAAAATGATAAAATCTTTATCTGTTGTAAGTTTAAGATTTATCATATTTGGTACACCCAAAAATTCTTTTGTGCACCCATTATTTTAGGTTGCACTAGTACTAGAGCATCTACATGTATTCCCAAAACTGAATTTCAAGCCCTGATAACTTAAATATTTTTTATCATAGGTGCTCTACAATGTTTAGGGCATATTTGAATATAGACATGGCTAGTTATGTAAACTTTGCATTTTTCCTAAAATGCCTTTTTTGACAAATTTTTCATTGAATCAACAAATTAGACCATATCAGTGACTTCTTTAAAGGTGTTCTTGGATAAGCTTGGACGTGAGTGAGTGAGTCTCATACATTGTAAGTAAGGTGTTATTCAACTACAGGGTTTGACATACCCACTCTCGTACTCTTGCCGCACAAGTCATGTTTTCTGTGCAAGACTTGTGGGAGATGCTTAAGTTGCCCAGCATGCAAGTTATCTTTTTTTTAAAGTTTTAGTACAGCGGTCATTTTTTTCTGGCCAGGGAATGCAAGGATCAGATGTCACCCAGGCTAGCCTCAGCCAGCATAAGAGCGACCTCTTTACATGTGGCCTGCCATCTGAAATAAACAAGCTATCATGTTACAAAGACGAAACTTTTAGTACCTCTCGTATGTTCCAATGTTCTTTGCATAATTTGATTTACTTCAATATACACCTGCATACTTGAGTACTTACAAGACATTTTTTGAATAATTAAATCATGTTTTATTTCAGACTTAGTTTGAATTCTTTGTTATCAAGTTTCTAATTATAGAACAGCTTGATTTTTATTAGAGCATTGTAATTGGGGCAACCCAAAATATTGATGGGTGACCTAGTTTTAGGTTGCCCGCTGAGCAACATGTAGATACAAATGAACGTAAACATACATTGCATATAGATAAATTGGTAAATAAGCATGCTGAGTTTAACATTATTACCTTCGCCAAGAAGGTTATGTTTTCAGTAGCGGTGACATGACATGTTCTGGAACTGCAGGAGCGTTTGTTGAAAAATCTTCGAAGGAGGATAACTCAAGAACCGGTTGACCGATTGTCTTCATTTTTGGTTTGTAGGTAGCTGAAGTGATGCTTGACCTAATTAGTGGCAAATCAGGAGCTAATTTGCATAATTAATGAGGAAATTCTATAGATCTGCTATGTTCGATAATACAACTATGAAACACTTGTGACATGTAACTGAGAGCGAGAAAAACATCTGAGGATATAGATTATGTAAATGAAGACCAAATCTGCATAATTAATGGGAAATTGTTATAATTTCGTAGTTGTAACTGCTGGGAATTTCAAACTTGCCGCATTTTGAAGGTGAACATCAATAAACATATTTTATTCAAAACATGACCTCATTTGCATAATTTATGAGGAAGTGCTAGAATAGCCTTTTTTGTTAAGATATAAGACTGTCACTGGGTGGAGAATATGATCAACTGATATAATTGATGCAAATGAGGTCCTTATTTGTGAAATCAATGATTAAAATTGTATAATTCGTCAACCGGAAGGGTTAACATCATTTGGTGAAGGTATGAGATCGTGGAACTCTTGTTATTGAATGTATTTGCTGTGAAGTTCTACCTTTTTCATTTTCTTTGTTCTGTCCCCAGAGCGACATTGATGCCTCCCGATACAGAATCTCCGCTGACCTGCAGTACGCTCTGCTGATCTACAATGTCAACAAGGTTAGTTTGCCTTTGATTTTAACTATATATATATATATATATATATATATATATATATATAGGCGGGGGAGCTCGGAACTTCCGTAAGAATATATAAACAAATCAAGCCCCAGATGTATTATGCAAACACGTCTAACCCTCGGAAGACGGGGAACAACAGACGATAAACCGGACAGTGAGTGAGTGAGTGTGAGTGTAACAGTGTAAATCATTTTAGAGTTTGACGCTGTCAATTTTAGATTATACACACAAAGTACATGAGGTGGATGATTTTCTAGAGAGACAATTTTGTGCAATTTCAGCCACCAAAAGCCCGCTATTGAGATCCAACAAACAGCCAGCCTTTATCTTCAACTTTAAAGTTGCCAAACATAAGCAACATGTGACGGGGGCTCTATATAGGGATTGCCATATGAGGAATAAAATTAACGTTAAACGTTAACGTTAAAATAAACCTTTGAATGTGAGAGAAAACCTCTTCATATGAAGCATCATCGGAACCAAGATTTTCTTTAAATGTACATGGGTTTCTTGCCCCATAAAATGTAGTGACATGGCCCTCTTCCCTCATTTGTAAGATTGATAGAAAATCAAGGTAGTTTTCAAGCCTGTTAAGCCACTTCAGTCATCTGAATCGGTTACTTCAACTTACTTGAATATTTAGGGACAGCTATGATTATGTGGAGATATAGTCATGTATGTGGACAGCACTACAGAAGCGACTGGAAGGCAGGCAACAGCGTGCTTGGTTACCCAATGTTCTATCAGGAATATAACTGATTTGTTCCGCCACTTTTTCAACTACCCTGGTTGAAGATCAATTTTCTAGTCTCCAAGCAGATATGGAACTAGTGTTTCTCTTGTAACGTGATAGAGAAGAGGTATCATGTATGATGGATTTTTGATGATGTGTTAAGTGAGGAATGGTTGAATATTTTGTAGTTAAGAGACAGCTTTCAAGTTTTTTGTGATTGAGACATGAAGGTGCCATTACTCCTCTCGCAATGTTTGTGTGTGCAAACTAATATACCCGGTAACATGTGTTTAGCCATGCCACCTGTCTATCCACTTCAGTACTGCACATTTCAATGTTTAGTAGAGATGATGGCAGGCAGGCATGTATACAGGATGCAAATTTCTTTATGTCATCTGTTTTTTTCTCTCATCTCTCACAGCGATACAGACACTCTTTTGAAGCAAAGTATTCAATTTTCAATGTCAACACAAAGTAAGTCTTCAATCTACTTATGGTGATTGCATGCATTATAATGTTGTAATTTCCTTTCCCATCTACATAAATATGATGATTTGGAAAAGTTGAATCAGTTGAGAATTTGTAAGATCTGGAAAAATTGTGTGATATCTTCGAAGATAAGACCTTAAAAGTATTCAATGCAATTACAGGGCTTACAAAACTGTTAATTTAAAAATTAAAGTCACTTTTATTTTAGTCTTTATTTCATAATGACTTGTACCAACACAGATGAACTTTCATGCTAAGTTAAAGTCACTTTTATTAAATAAAAGTGACTTAATTTTTATAGTAAGGCCACACCAATTTAATTTGTTGGTTCTCGGATTTTGTCAGAAAAAACATGAAACGACAGGGCGAAAAAAAATAAAAATAAAAACAGGTTTAGGCATCCTATTATAGCCCCAAATGCTATGATAGGAGCCATGAAGTCAACACAAAAGGTTGTGTTAATATTTAAACAATGAATTTTGAACTTTTAATCAAACCACTGCATTGATAGATGGAAACACTGCAACAGCTAGGGAGAAAAGGACTTTCCACAACTGTTGGGGGCAAAATATGAGCATTTTTGAGTTGATTCAGAACCAGAATCTTTTTTTTTTTTTGCAAATCAGAAAAAAATGAAGAGGCGAATCCGAGAACCAACAAATTAAATTGGTGTGGCCTAATACTATAATGTGTCAGAAAAAAAAGAAAGTGATCTTGAAAATGAGTTATTTACAAGAAGTCTCTTCTCAGGTGAGTAGTTAAGAGTTGATATTTAATTGATATTGATATGAAGAAGTCACTAATCAATTTAATAATAATGTTTATATACAAAATGTATGCAATGAGATGCAATGTTGAAGAGTTGAAGACTAAGAGACCTATGTGGGTTATGGTTGTCAGGACATTCGTTGAGTTGTTTGAACACAGTAGTTACATTATGTAGGTGTCCAAACCTATAGTTAGAAATTGGAGGACAAAAGAGACTTTTGGCAGCAGTAGTTTGGGTACCAGGCTTAGAATTGGGTGTCAGAACATATGCAACCGTGTACATGTAACTGTTAGGTAGAAGAATTTCATTGAATGACAGTTGTAGCAGTCAAACAATCTTGTAGCATGAAATACCATCTGGTTTGATGAATTACATCATGAATATTAAGCTCTTCTCCTATTGATTGAATTTGACTCCTCAGAATTTCAACCAAAATTTCTCAAAAGCTAACTGACTGGGCTGTAGAACTCACGTCTGATGAACTTTGACCCAGTGCTGACGTTACACTGACGTCAAAAATTCCTGTGAGTCAAATTCTTTGAGTTGGAAAACAGTTTAATTTTCATTATTCATCATATTGTTTCTTTAAAGGTCTGTCTTTATTTGAATCAACTATGTATTCTAGTCCCAGGATTTTATCATCTTTGGTGTATCAATGTAAAGAAAACTCCTACATGTAGTTCACCACTGACTGAAGAGTTAACAAACTTTTGGATACTAGCTGACCTCAGATATGAGTGATGATTTCTAGTAACTCTAAATAGGAAATTTTTTAGGATATTAACTAGTTGCTCAATTGTTATGTACTGGTATTTTAGAATATTTGATTGTTGATGAAATCAGCTCTACTTCAATTGGACAAGGAGAGGAAAGGTGAGGAAGGGTCAGATTTCTTCCCAACATGATGAGAAGCTCTACTGTAAGTCTCAGGATATGAGCTTCTGATCCCAGTATTGTGTTGGTGAGGGTCTTGATTGATTCCCTAATATTTTCATAGACTGAAACCAACATGACATGAATGTCCTACATGTATGTCTCCTATCCAGGAGAGCCTCAGTGGAACTCAAGCCTGACTCTTCCATGAGGGAAGCCACACTTCAGCTGGCCATATTTGGACCCAGAGATCATCAGATTGTAATTATAATGTTTCTTCTTGTTATCTACAAATGTATGCCCTGTGGGTTTCAGGAATATCCTCAAATGTGTGTAGACGTAGTGCATCACCTAGTAGACATATTATTGTTAGTTTGTTGATGAAGGTGAGACGTCTACTAGGTAAACTATATCTAAAGACACTTCAAACTCTACCTTTACCTTATTTACATAACAGTGACCCTTGTCATGTCAAGTCAATTTCGCCTAATTCATAGATACTACATAGTACTCAGAATACGGATAGTCAGAAACATCAGATGGTAACCTTAATACAATTAGATATTCAATAGTGAGACTGTTGCAATAAAATGACAACTAAGAAGATTCTGATCATTTATCAGATAAAGTCTTGCACACTAGTCTCAACAAGTCACTTTGCAATTTTGCCATTGAACTGTACTGTATTGTTTTGCAGGCATTTGTTTACAAAAACAACATCTATTACAAGAACAGCTATGCTACAGAACCTGTGCAGCTGACATTTGAGGGACAAGAAGGAGTTGTATTCAATGGAATTCCTGATTGGGTGTATGAAGGTTAGGGATAAAGTACTACCCCAACAACAATTATTAACAAACACAACTAAAGTTTCACAACCTTATATCTTCACCAAATGGTGTTCACCTTTATCACTGACATATTTTATATCAGTTGATCCAATGATTATCTTATCTTAACAAGGAAGGCTTTTCTAGCAATGAGGTCCTGATTTTATTCATTATTATTTAACAATGATACAAGTAAATAAACACATTTACACAATGTAACAGGGGCCATTCCCACTTGCTTTTTTGGCTAGGGTGTGCTCCCTAGGACTTTTTTATGGGGGTGTTTAATCCCCCTGGCTTTTCTGTGCTAGGGTTTGTACCGTAGGACTAATCTGTACAGGGGTGTCTTCCCTGGGTTTCTGTGCAGGGTTTTCCTTTTCTGTGAATTACAAATACTGAATATTGCCATGAGACATACATGTATTCATGTATTCAGGATCCCAATTTTTGTACTAGGGTAAATTGTGTAAAGCGTTGGCTGTCACTGTTTAAAAAAAATTCTATATGAATGTTAATGTCTGATGTATTATTGTCATAAATATTCATATAGGAAAAATGTTTAGAACAGTGACAGCTAACATTTTACACAATCATTCTATATATACAATGTATAAACAGGAGTACAAAGCTATCCTAACACAACAACAACTACAGGACACTCTGACAGACATGATCATCATACCTTATTTACACAAGCATGAATAGTCTTACACATCCAACATTAAGTCTACAGGAACTACACATCAGTCATAAATAAGAAACTAACATCAGAACAGTCTCAAAGAGACAAACATCTGAGGCAAATTATTCAAATGCACAAAATTTACAAAGAACAACATTTAGCTTTACCACAAATGAAATAGAAAAAAACAGTGTTTTGAAAATCACAGAAGGTCAGGTAAATGTTAAATTAAATTAATATTAACATCATCTTAACACAAGTGAGATCCTGATTTGAATAAGTTATGTTGTGTTGTCTTTACAGAGGAGATTCTCCAGTCCCATGAAGCCATGTGGTTTTCACCAAATGGAACTCACATCTGTTTTGCAACGTTTAACGACTCAGCTGTACAAGATGTGGCTATTCCAGACTACAGCGTAGAGGGCAGCTACTATGCCATCCGCAAGATCAAGTATCCTAAGGTACAAACCACTATAAAAGTGGTGCTAGTGTCACAGGAATGAAAAAAAAACACAGTTGGGGGGTTGGAAGACAGGTGAAAATGTCCAGACTATGCATGATGTACAAAATGGCTAATAAATAGTATAGGGTAAGCTGGTGGCCATACAAACCCACTCTCACTCACTGTCCAGTTTATCATCTATTGTTCCCCGACTTCTGAGGGTTAGACTTTCTTGCACTGCTTAGACTTTCTTAACTGTATCTGTCACCATCTCAAAAAAGAACAAGAAATACATTGTACAAAATCATGCCTTTAAGTTATCAACCAAGGATTGAGGTTGCACTCATACCTTCCTAGAACTATTGTATGGTGGAACTCACGGCCAACATTATATACTGTAGGGGCATCATCACTAGCTTTTAACAAAGCCTACAGTTATGTGCAACGGCACAGTGTAGCCAGCTGCAGCCACCACGCCGCATGCCTGCAAGGCTGGTATGCTCTGCTGAATGATGGTTATACTGGCTACAAATAATGATTGATGATACAGTCTGTTATCTTTATTGAAGAATTTGAAAAGTTATGCATGATAAGATTTCCAGATACATGTATGTGTTCCTGGATGAATGTTGTCCTCATCATGGGTTCCATTTTGTTTCTCTTCAGCCTGGTTCTACTAATCCAACAGTGAAGATTTCTGTCATCAATACGGGAAACCCAAGCAGGGTTCTGAACCTGGAACCTCCAGCTGATATCAAGGCTCAGTAAGTTACACACCAGCAACAACAAAACAACAACATAGCAAATGCAGGAGCTATTGCAAGTGAACCAAGCATTGTGATAATCTTTTCTCAAACTTTTCATAACAGAGACAAAATATATTGCAAAATGCCTCGGAATTTAGAATCCTTTAAAAAAAAAAGGCTTTTGGCAGTATAATGGCCTCATACAATCAATATGAAATGCAGGCTACCAATTGGTCAGTTGTTTCTGGTTAGTTGATAATACGAGTCTTTATTAAATTTTGTAAAATCCTGCCCGAAGTCTAACTGCATGTCCAAAAAGTAAATCAAGAGAACATACAACTACAAAATGTAATGTTCTTTCTGTGTTGTTGAAAATCACCACTATCATGGTTTTCTTGAGGTTTACATATTCTTGTATTCCACCTTGCATGAAAGCTTGTCTTAAGTGCACATTGTAATCCTGTGTCTGATTCTGAAAACATCATTGTAGTAAACAGTGGATCATTGGTAAACAAGTCCCATGCTAAGGACTGCAGTCTAGTACCATGAAACCTGGACTGATGAACTCAAAACTCTGGGAAAAGAATTCCATTTTTTAGTTTCATTTATACTATACATGTAACGTTACATGCTTGAAAGATGACATCCTAGTCCTTCAGGTAGGAAAGAAGAACCCATTGTATGCATAATTTGAACATAAAAGGAAGTTGAACTATTACTACATGTAGCATAAGCTACACCTGATCTCTTTTTGTATAGAATTTTTTATTTGATTTTGTATAAGTTATTTTGTCTCTGCTGCTACCTTTTAGTTATTTAAATGGCTGATCAATTTGTTATATTTCAATATAATTATCTTTGGAATTATGATCAGTTGGACATTATGTTCTATTCAGTTATTTAAGTTATTTATCAATTTTATACCTTTGTTAATTTTGGGGGCACCTTTGTTGGTTACGTACAACGCTGGATTATGTTCAGATTATTTTGTGCTTTTTTTAGGTCGACCTCTCACCTCTCCTATTGATTTTGAACTTACTTTATTATTTTGTAATCATCATTATGTACAAGTTTTGTTATTAATGTTTCATTTTATTGACCCCACACCCCAGGAAGAATAGTGCTTTTAAGCACTAATGGGGATCGAAATAAACAAACAAACAAACAAAATACTAATTCTGACAGACTAATCTACTTGTATTAATTACAGTGAAGACTGAAAGTATACTAATATTTTTAATAACTCGAAAACAACATGTTTAAAACTGTATAGTGCATCAAGAATGCATTGTCTCACTTTTGCAGTGTTGGATACTTATTGCTCCATTAGCTTTCATACGCTGCAAAATACTTATTAATGATAATTATCATATAGCCGGGTGACGTTGACCAATCAGAAGGCTCCATTCCACATTCTTTATGTCGCCGTAATGTCACAAATAGAGTCAAAATCGGGTATTTATTCATCCCAATCCATACATTAAACAAAATGGATAATCACCCGCATATGACCTCAGGTGACCCAATAGAACACGGCTCTACTTCTAAAAAATCCAAAAATAACTTGAGTTGTGTTCCGATGACCTCGGGTGACTCCCATAAGAACACCTGTTCCCTGCCTGTGACCCAGATAGAAGGCGATAGAACGTGAACCCGCCAGTGACCTCAGGTGACTCCAGATGGAACAAATATTCTATGTTCTATTCAGCATGTGCAAGGGGTAAATTGTACATTGTGTCACTCTTCCCTGCATCAGTTTGGATAGGCTATCGCGTAAGCTATATGATAATAGCGTTAATGGCCCGCCCTTTCTCGGTGAATATGGTGTGATAAAGCCTTGTCAGTTGCTATAACCACCTCATAAAGCCACCTCGTTCGCTGCGCTCACTTGGTGGCTTTATTCGGTGGTTATAGCAACTGACAAGGCTTTATCACACCATATTCACCTCGGGACGGGACATTAACCCTTAATTGTATAACCCACATAATTACTATATGATAGATATATGAGCATGGCATGATGATTTGTATATATAAAGTATTTAATCATGTTAGTGTATATTTTACTGTTCCCTTTTATAGGAGAGACTACTACTTTTCCTCAGTAGTGTGGGCTACAGACAACAAGGTGGCTGTAACCTGGCTAAACCGCAGGCAAAACCTCTCAATCATCTGTATATGTAATGCGGTGACTGGGAGCTGTTCTGAGGTGAGGTTGAGCACAATCATGTTGATAACCACCTAGAGAAAAGTATGTGATTTTAGAAAATGTGATTTAACCTTTGAGACATGAAATGGTTGAGCGGTAAGGCTGCCACTGGACATGACAAGAGGCCATTGGTTTAATTCCTGGCAGGATGTTGTGTCCTTTGGAAAGGCACTTTCCATGACTGTCCTCACTCCACACAGGGTTGTAAAATGGGTACCTGGCTTTGGTTGGGGGGTAAAATGCAATGGAAGGAGACTGATGGGCTCTTCCTTCCATTAACTATTACCATTATGAACTAACAACCCACTGCCCTTATAGCCTGAAAAAGGCTATATATAGGTCCCCCTGACATGGACCTTTACCTTTCAAGGTACTTTCAAGGTACTTTCAAGGTACTTAAACAAACTTTTATAAGGCCACATAAATTTATTTCCTTGGTTTTTGGACGAGAATAAAAACATTATGTGCATGTTAGGTGAGCAACAACATTCAAGATTTGACCTTTTGGGTCACTAAACACTGGACTGTGCATGCTACTGTTGATATGTAACATACTAAGTACTTGTGATATTAGCAGTATTGTGCAATGTAGTACATGCTACACTGTATTTATGCTAATTTTATTTACCTGGTAGTTGTTGCCTGTCTCTTTAAGAGAAATAGTAGGAAAATTTATCCCTTTTTTCTCCGTCTTACATTTCCCTATAGAACTACAGACAAACCAGCACTGCCTGGCTAAGACCGGTAAGTACTACACTGTATTGTGTTTTGATATACATTACACATGTAAGTGAAACATGAAAATGTTTTTAACTTCATATTAAAATTTGCTAAAGAATGAAAGTTCCAACATTATTTGGATGTTAGGTTGCTGTTTTTTTTCACAGGTTGTTGTTTTTTTCATTCTCTTAGTGTCTGGCTAGTTTCCCCTCTATTCTATCATCATCATCAAGTCGGGGTTTGCTATTACATGCTAAACCATTCTATATATAAGATATATACAGTCAGTGTTCGAAATACCTGTCTGCAGTCTGCAATCTGCAGATAGATTTTCAAGATTGCAGAAGAAAAATCTATACAATCTGCAATTTTGCAGAAGGAAAAATAGGCTCCAGATTCAATAGTTTTCAATTTAGCAAACTAGAACTCTCTGGCCCCAAGGACAGACAACACTTAAGCTCCTGTTTTGAAGCAACAGGAGCTTCTTCACTAATTTGCATCATCCTTGTCTTGACTTGTCTATCTTTTGTTTCCCTTTGGACTTCCAAAAATTTGTCTTCACTAATTTGCATATGAATCAATAGTTCGTGCTTATAAACCTGCAATTTTCTTAGTGTCACTGACAAAAGGTAGTAGTCTGACCGTTTCAGGTAGCACCAAATCATATCGAGTTGCTTAAGGGTTAAGTACTGTTTTTTTGGTGTGTCTTTTATTAGTATGTTGTGTGGAAGGATGATATGTGGGTGTGATTACTCAGTACATTTACAGGTAAGGTATGGTTTTAGTTGTAGCAGCTTGTAGTGGGAGACAGCGGTGAAAGACCCGTGAAGATACCAGTACATAATAAATTTACTATAAAGGATCTATAACGTCTGAAATTAAAAAAGAGTGATAGATTTAACTTAAAAGAATTCCAGTAATGCTAAAGATTTACAAAGCTATATATGATGTAAAAAAGACATTAATGGTTTGAGAAGGTTGTAGTATGGAGGCTTGTGTATTTGCAGAAAGTATTTTCAAATTGCAGAACAAAATTTTGACTCTTCTACAATATTGCAGAGCACTGAAAAAAAGTATTTCGACCACTGACAGTGTATATATAATATAATATATATAGAGAGAGAAAGAAAGAAAGGGAGCTAGATAATCTCTTCATTTTTGAAAGTGTCATCCCTGTTTCTGAATAAGGCCACACCAACTTAATTTTATGGATGACATCCTCTGAAGACCCCAAACTACTGCGCTCAGGCGAATAAAAAAAATTCCGGCCAAAAATAAAATGCTACTAAACCACAGGAATACAAAGCTGGCATTGTGAATTTGTGGCAGTACTTAGCGACGTATACGACAAGCCGGCACATGCTGGCTTTTTGCAGAATTTATTAATTAGTACTGTATGTACTTGAGTTGTGGAGCTTCGGTAGCCTGGGTCCCCGGCTCCGTATTGTCGCTAACTACCATGGACTACCCAGGCCTAGAGCCAGGCCAGAGCCTCGATGGACGTGATCTTTTTTGCTCACAGGTGAAAATCAATGCGCGCGTGGATGTCATCCATAAAATTAAATCGGTGAGGCCTAATAGGAATATTTTCATGCAATGTTTCATTTATTGAACAGTTTAGAGTATCATCTTAGTTTCTTGCAATGTCAACTGTTTGAAAGAAAGACTTACATACATGTACTTATTGCAGCTGATATTCTGCCAAATTTGTATCCACTGTTTGGTTTCTATGGTTGACTATTTGAAGACCCAGATATGGAGCCTGTAGTGAATGGAAAGTTGTTGCAAGGGTATAGAGCATCTTAATAAATGGTGATGCAATGTCTTGAGTATATATGCATGTAACCTTATGTGTTTGTATTACATGTAAATTAAGTGTTTGTCCTGAACAGTTGTATTGTGTCTACCCCCTCCCCAGCACATCAAGCCCATGTTTGCTGCTGACGGGAGTAAGTACTTCATCCAGCTGCCCTACAGTCAGGGGAACAGGGGGAAGTTTCCACACATTGCTGTCATCAGGGCTGATGTAAGAACAATCTTTCTAGTATTTATAGTTTTTGAAAGTTCATTTGTGTTAGTAGAAGTCATTTTGAAACAAATTTGTAATTTTCAACCGAAGAAATTCAACTTCCTAAATTTTCAGCTGTACAATTCCAGTCTTGGAGTTATCTATATAACAGTGAAGTGCTCTTTCCTTGACAAGGACAGGAGTTGCACAGTCGAAAAATTTTGAGAAGTCCAATATTCTAAAACTTCTTTCATATTTTTAATCATATTGTGCTTCAAGATTTTGCCTTCATGTGCCTGTTCTTAAAGCATCTGTAATAGGTATATATTTTTTTTCAATCATTGAAAACATGTCAGTCTGATGGCTTTGTCATCTTGTTATTGTATTTTCTACATTAGTTAATAAAAATGATGAGGTTTTTGGGTGATGCAAAGTATTTTAATTGTTTCCCTCAAAATCTGGCAAAAACCAATGTGCACAGAATCGTAGAATTTACTCGCTGCAGACCAGGGAAACAGATCTAAAACAATGTCATTCCTCTCCTTGGTGCTGAAACTGTGACTGTATGTGCTGTCTTTATTCTAATGGAAACTCACTTGCCAATGGTTGTTTTTCTTTCTTTAAAAAGTGGAATGGATACCCTTTTGTACAGACTGCAGGAGGTGTCAACAAGGTTCAAGAGTTCCTGACTAGTGGCCCATGGGAAGTCACCAAAATCCTGGCCTATGATCAAATGACGAACACAGTGTAAGCTTGCATAGAACAGATCATTATCTTAGAATCTTAGAACCTTCTTACAATTAAATGATTATATCTTATGCAGAAATTTACAAAACATATATTGATTTTCTCCAGAGTGGGTTACGTTAAACGTTGAACCAAAAATAAAGCCAGAGAAGGGCTTTGTTGATCTGAAGACCAATTAAAATGTTGGTCTAGAAGTTGACTATGATACATGTAGTTCCATGACCTTACACCATTGCTGAATATTTATGAAATTCTCATCATTTACTTGCTACTCACATATTCATATACCCATTTCCATTGTTTAAGAAAATGATATACAATTTGCTAGGTGGCCCATAACCAGACTTGTCCCAAGCCCACAAAGAGGTACTAGTACTATGTTGGCAATGTAATGACTTACAGGATAAGGTTATATACATATAGACATATTGCAGCCTCTCTTACAATAATCAGTATATAATTTTAGTTAGAAAAATTAATCTCCCTCTGTGTAAGGCAGTTTTGTTTTCGTCGTGTGCTTGGTTGTGTTTCCATAGTTATTGCCACATGACAGGTACGTCTGGGACCACCTAAGTAGTGCTTGAGTTTCATGGAGCCTCGGCAGCCTAGGTGCCATTCTCTGTAGATACCACCGACTCCCTATTGTCACTACCATGAATGTATATGCATACGGAAGATGGCATCCAGGCCAGAGCCGTGGAGGAGGTCATAACAGGCAAAAATCAATGCGCACAGGGATGTCATCTGTAAAATTAATCCAGTGTGGCCCTACATGTAGGTGGTTTCTCTTTTTAGCGCATGCCCGGGAATTGTTGCACGACTCTTACATTTTTGTAAGTAAATCGAAATTTTGTTGTTTTTTTTCTCGGCGAATACCCACTTTACTTCTGGGTTTGAAGCGAATGCCCACTACTCCTTGCAAATATCGGCCCTCGCACAATGGCGGCCAAATCCACCACCACAAACATGTTCATATAGGACTCCCCTGACTTTCATTTTCCTTGCAGTCCACCAAAAGCGCTGGACAAAGGGTGCTAAAATGCAAACTGCTTTCACCACCCCAAAATCAGACTGGGTTGCTTTTTCCGCTGATTGGACTGGACTGTGTTTTTTTGCAAACCCGCAGCCGTCAGCTATTTTGAATTGTATACGCCGAGGCGGCGAAGTTGTCTCAGCACATATTTTGCCGAAAAATGGGTACTTTAAAAGCTTGTAGGGCACGGAAACTTCAGAAATTCAGGGAATCCTGTATGAACATGTTTGTGGTGGTGTATTTTGCCAGCGTTGCGTGAGGACCGATATTTAGCAAGGAGTAGTGGGCATTTACTTTAAAACCCGGAAGTTAAGTGGCTATTCAGTGACACTAAGAAGAGTAAAAAAACAGTAAATTTCAATTTATTTAAGTTCGGCTCGATGGATTCGCTTCAAACTTGGTATGAACACGCCGGAGCACCCTCTGGACATGACCACATTAAAAAGTTTAAGATTCGTGCGACAATTCCGGGGCATTCGCTAAAAAGAGAAACCGCATGTAGGGCATGAAAAACTCTCATTACCTGTCTTTAATTTCCTGCTGTGCTCGTCTGCTACCTTATGGGAGCCGGTGGAAAAAAGGAAAATTAGACAGAATCAGCAAGAAATCACAGTAATGAGTAAAACAAATTTAGAACAACTATAGAGATACAAGATCTTTGATTCCTTGTTTATATGTGCTGAAGTTACTTCCTGAGTACGGAGGAGACGGCACGCAGCAGGCACCTGTACAGTGTGAGCATGGGCAGCGCCCAGGACAGGAAGTGTCTGAGCTGTGGCCTGTTTCCAAACTGCACCTTCTACGATGCCACTTTCAGCAAGAATCAGAAGTGGTACACCTTGCACTGCTTGGGTGAGACAACTTCACATTTGTTTCCTAAGACATTTTACATTGTTCTAAAAAGCCAAAGCAACTGATTGTCAATGTCATTGTAAAAAATTAATGCCATTGTACTTATTTCTTCTGTGTTATGTGTGGTTTGAAATTCTGCAGCAGCCTTTTATTAATACCGTATGTGGATCCAATGTGCTATTTAACTGTATCAATTTTTTGGAGGTCAAGTCAAGCCTTTATAGCCTACATTGCCACGTTTCAACAATACATGAATTCAGGCCCACAAAAATTTTTACATCTTTGAGAGGAAAGGGGCATTTCCATCAATAATTGAATATGTTGGAGCATGATATACATGACATGCTGTATAATGTACAAACATAAGTACATATAACGTTACATTTGTACATTATGCATATCCACCCTGTCACTAAAGCAGCTTTTGTGGGTCTTGATTTGTCAATAATTTGAACTGCACTTGTATAGCTCTTGTGTCTAGACCAGGCTTGATACCATGTCCAGACATGTCTGGTTTACATCTCATGGACTTTTCACAGACTAATTACCCACAATGCATCATTCTGTACATGCACAGGTTAAATAATGATCCATCTTATTCTGCATTAAAAAGAAAGAACACTTTTCTTCATGCAGGTCCAGATGTTCCAAGGGTAACTCTGCACAGCACTACAGATGAGATTGGTACATACCTACCCTTTATTCCTTTATAATGTTTTAATTCTTTTTACATTGTAGTTGTCAGGGCACTTAATGCCATGTAAATACTGTAAATCACTTTATGTTTGTGATAGCAAAATGTCATGGTCTGAGAAAAATGGACATGTTTGCAGAACTCTATGTATACATTTGTGGTGGAGACAGGTACAGCAAAAAATAAAGTCAGCAAATAGTAAAGCCACACCAATATGATTTGTTGATTCTTGGATTTAAAAAAAAAACAGACCAAGGCAATTACTATGATAGCTCCAAATGCTATGAAGGGAGCCATTAAGTCAACATACAGACTGGACTGTAATTCAAACAATGAATTTCAAACTTTTAATCTTTTAAACTTTTTAAACTTTTAAACAAGAAGTCAATGACCTTATCCAACCACACCACTACATATACCTGCTGCTAATTTGGATTAAAGATTTTAAAATTTGGTTTAGAAAATAGCAAGGTATATAAAAATGTGTAGGTTATATGGCATGTTTCCACTGATTTACAACCCAAGAGACTCCTTTTCCTGGCCAATACTTGTAAAAAAAACAAAGTAGTTGTTCCTATTATAAGTATGTGGAACCATACACAGGTGTTCATTTAGCAGTAAAGTAATTAAGGGAACAGCCAATCAGCGACCACATCTGCAAACAGGGCTGCAGCTGCTGCCCATATTTGGGCATTGACCTCCTTACCCTATGTCCAAATATGGTTACACTCCAATCATGGTAACACACACTGCTATTATAATAGACTAAGTACATTACTTATAAGTTTTAAAATACAGCCAAAAGTCTGAATAAAACCATTCTAAAAGCCTGTATCAAGAAAATGAAAAAAAAATAGTACTGGGGGTATTTGGCCACTGTACCTTCATGCCAAATTTCATGTTATTTGGGCCAAAAATGAAGAAATTGAACCCATTTAACGAAATGGCAGAAGGAGAAGAAACATGAGGGCATGAGGGAACATGTATCACCATAACTATAGAAGAGAAGGGT
>NW_017802980.1:596300-622854 GCF_001625305.1 Branchiostoma belcheri
GCTGCTAATTTGGATTAAAGATTTTAAAATTTGGTTTAGAAAATAGCAAGGTATATAAAAATGTGTAGGTTATATGGCATGTTTCCACTGATTTACAACCCAAGAGGCTCCTTTTCCTGGCCAATACTTGTAAAACTAGAAAGGCCAATATTTGCTTTGGAGCAAATATAGCGATGGGTTCACCACATTTTACCACATGGCAGGGAAAGAATGAGAAACACAAGGGAAAACAATGCTTTACATTGATATAACTATAGTATGAAGTAACATACAACTAAGACTACAACAGTTGGATAGCTATTCCCTACATTATTGGTTAGGATTGCATAATGCAAACTGTTGATTTTCAAGATAAAAAGAAGCGTTCATAGCCCGCATTCCAATGCTGGAGCAGGAAAGCTTAAAATACCTACCAAAACACTTGAATACAGACATACTGTCAGTATGGCATGGCTCTGTGCAGGTGTAAATGAAGTTAAGCCAGTTAAATCCCAACAGCCAATCAGCAAGGAGAATAGAGGAAAGCTGCATGCCTATTGGTTGATGCCTTGCATGCCATTGTGATGACTCATGTCCAAATGTGGTAAACACTGCACACTTACACAGTAATACATTAGCTATTACACAGCCAAAAAACTCAAATAAAACCATTCTAAAAGCCTGTATCACAATAATTTAAAAAACGCCTAGGGGTATTTGCCCACTGTACCTCCATACCAAATTTCAGGACCTTAGGCCCTAAAATGAAGAAGCTGAATCCATTTAAAGATATGGCAGGAGGAGAAGGAGGAGAAACATCAGAAAAAGCAATATGGTTTCACCACACCACTTCGTGGTGTGGTGAACCCATAAAAAACAAAGTAGTTGTTCCTATTATAAGTATGTGGAACCATACACAGGTGTTCATTTAGCAGTAAAGTAATTAAGGGAACAGCCAATCAGCGACCACATCTGCAAACAGGGCTGCAGCTGCTGCCCATATTTGGGCATTGACCTCCTTACCCTATGTCCAAATATGGTTACACTCCAATCATGGTAACACACACTGCTATTATAATAGACTAAGTACATTACTTATAAGTTTTAAAATACAGCCAAAAGTCTGAATAAAACCATTCTAAAAGCCTGTATCAAGAAAATGAAAAAAAAATGTCTGGGGGTATTTGGCCACTGTACCTTCATGCCAAATTTCATGTTATTTGGGCCAAAAATGAAGAAATTGAACCCATTTAACGAAATGGCAGAAGGAGAAGAAACATGAGGGCATGAGGGAACATGTATCACCATAACTATGAAGAGAAGGGTCTTCAACTGTTGGGGCCCAAATATGAGCATTTAGGAGTTGATTCAGAGGCTGATATGTTTGTTTTGTTTTTTTTTGCAAATCAGAAAAAAATTAAACGGGTGAATCCGAGAAGAAACAAATTAAATTGGTGTGGCCTAATGATTAGTTTGTGGACCACAAAAACTGCAAATATTATCACTTTTGATTGACTGTTAACATTTCTGTCAGTAAGTACATGTGTGTATCTATGTATATGTATAACCCTTGTGCTATGAGGTCTTTCTGTCCCTCCCTTTTGCCAACCTATCCTTCCTTCTCAAATGCTATACTAATACTGTACTCATGCTGTCTTCTTTTGTCAACTCCAGGCAGGAAAGGTGTGTCTCTTTCTTAACATACATAAAATGTATGGGTAAGTGGAAAGAACAGTACCGCTATAGGTACAGAACAGTGCACTCGGTACGGTGGTTCCCATTGCTTCTCCATACTAATAGAAACTAGTGCTTTGAAGCATAATGCTCTGGAAATCCTTATTTCAATAGACTGATTAATTCTTAAATTCCTACCTGACCAAAAAATCTACTCTTGATATACATGCATGAGCACATGTTTATACATGTATGCTAGGAATACAGTTTTAATGTTACATTATTCACATATCTCTTATTCATTCAACCCCTCAATGGGGAGCACTGTACCGTACCATACACTGTCTCAGGTCTTTCCACTTAGCAATCTAACACCAAAATAAGGTGGCTGTAATACTTTATATGTCAGATGAATTCAAGTCTACCTGGCAAGGTGGTAAGAGGTCTTGTGGTTAGGGTTGTTTAAACTTATAATCTAAAGGAAGGCCCCAATGCTGTGCCCGTTTGAAAGGTACAGTACTTTACACCTATTTCCTCACTTAACTCGGGTTACCTTTGCCAAATAATGTTAACAATGACGTTAACCTTCATCACTGACGAATTAAAGATAATCCCTTTAAGTCATTTGACATTTCCGTGGATTTTACCAAAATTTATCAGGTAGTGTAAAAAAACATGATTCTGCCTTTTGTTGGCCAAAATCACCACAAAGTGTTGTGGTGAAACATATTCTCATGTTTCTTCTTCTTCTGTCATTTTGTTAAACGGATTCAATTTCTTCATTTTTTGGCCAAGTAACATGAAATTTGGTATGAAGGTAGAGTGGCCAGATGATTTTTATTCTTTTTTTGGATATAGACTTTTAAAATTGTTTTATTAATTTTTTTTGCCATTTTTAGGCAAAAAAATGTACATTTTGGGATCTGGAACCCTTGTATTAAATCCGAATGACCTGAAATTCAGTATGTGGATACCTTGGACTCATGTCTACAGAATGTCATTCATGCTTTTGACTGCAAATTAATACCAGAACAACAAACTGATTGTCAGGCCACTTCTGAATGGCCTCTCTCCTCACATGTTTACTTGGCCTTGAGATACATGTACCATGTGTAGGACTACACTACTGTATTGTATGCTGACCTGAGCACCGGAAGTGCAGTACATATAGAAATATGAGAACTCGGCTTCCAGTGGCAAAGAGTCACTGAGCACTGGAAAATCCATTGAGGAACCTATTACTTAGGAACTTGAACATATGAATCCTGTGCTGCACAGTCTACGAGCACTGGCACCTGAGTGCTGAGTGGAGTTTAGACAAGATTCAGCTCTGGAATACCAGTTCGGAAGGAGCTTCAGCACTGGAACAAAGACATTCAGCACCAGAATTCCTGTGCGGAGCTTTCTTCTGCACAGGGCCCAGAGTGTCAATGCCACTTTCCCCACAAGGTCCACACTGAGGTGCCCAGTGAGGAACCCGTTACTTTCGGTACCCTTGCCACAAAAAGCTATCTGTGACCAAAAAAATCAAGACCATAGCATGTCCAAGACAAAAGATACAAAAACTGCTGCAGTACCAAGGTCAGCCACCAGGAGGCCCAAATTTGACCTTGACATTTTTCTTCCATTAAGACCTGCCCACATACCCAACAATCCATGAAGGCCTTGAAGTTCAATTAAATTCAGTAAATTATGCTGACAACAAATAATATGCAGAAATGCAGACAGACACACCAAAAACAATACCTCAATTTTTGTAGACTGAGGTAATTAATACATGGCATACAAATGTAAGTAGCATTGTTACATTGTGTAATCTATTATTAGATATGTAACACTAACAGGTAAGAAATGGCAGATTGCTCCTTAGTTTGCTAAATTGGCACCACTTGACAAACTGCCATTGATATATATTTGGATATGTTATTAGATGTTAGATTACACATGTACATCAGTGGAACAGGCCATTTGCATACTTTAGTAGTAAGAAATGGTGCATTTTTCTACAAATATTGTTCAGTACAATAAGCTATTACAATGATATATTAACAAATATCTGACAGTTGTCATGTTTTTCTTCACCAGTGATTACACTAGAGAATAACAGTGTTTTGAGGAAGAGGGTCTCTGCCACCCAGTGGCCAACTTACAAATATCAGGAGTACACCATTGAAGATGGAAACAGTATGTTCAATCTCATTGTCATGCCAATTTCCAATGCTCTTTGTATCTGTATTTTAACCTGGCTGTGTAGAAGATGCATGCACTCCCTATCCTGTCAACAAAGCTGTCTACTAGTAGATATTTACTGTCTATAAGCTAATGAATAAGCTTCAGATGTAGATTCCATTCTGGGTGTTGTGCCTATATTAATCTCCCTGTATGTACAACCAATGTCTTACCCTCAATCAATATAATATGATATGATATAATATAATATAATAATATTAATATAATATATATGTTATCACATTTTTTAAAGTCTGCATGGGACATTCAGGACCCAATCAAATATCTTGACAGTTGTGCCACACACAAGGCACAATCAGTGAAGCACATTAAGGCCACACCAATTTAATTTGTTGGTTCTCGGATTCTACTCTTCATTTTTTTCTGATTTAAAAAAAAGATTCTGGTTTTGGATCAGCTTTTTGCCCCCAACCGTTGAGGAAAGTCCTTTTCTTCCTACTTGTCTACTTGTTACAGTTTTTCCATCTATCAATGCAGTCGTTTGATTAAAAGTTCAAAATTCATTGTTTGAATATTAACCCAGCCTTTTGTGTTGACTTCATGGCTCCTATCATTGCATTTGAGGCTATAAAAAGATGCTGTTTTTATTTTTTTGCTCTGTCACTTCATTTTTTTAAAATCTGAGAACCAACAAATTTAATTGGTGTGGCCTAATTGACAGCAAAACAGGTCTGGAGACACTTTTTTTTACATTTTATAACCTGCCCAGTTTTTTCTCAGTCCCAGGAGTGGTTGTTGTGACATCAACAAGGTTTGACTGTATTCATTGAGCTGTTAAAAGTCTGTCTGTCTTTCCAGCCTACTGGGCGGAGATGATCCTTCCTCCTGACTTTAGTGAAGACTCCAAGTATCCAGTTCTGTTAGACGTGTAAGGCAGTGTTTTATTACTCTTTCCCAGTGTAGATATATGCATATGGCAGATTAGTTTTGTAGACATATTGTTATTTGATATAGTTGTTGCCATTATACATGTTGTATACATTTGCACAGTTGTCGAGCAGTTCCATTTTATGCACACTTTCAAAGACCTTGTCAAATTTTGTGCATGCCAGAAGGTTGCCAGTCTTCTGATTAGATATTCAAAATGGCTATAACTTATGATTAATTTGTTGCTGTTTTGAGAGTAGTTGTTCATGTACATGTACATGTGTAATGATGATGACATTTTCAAATTGTTACTTTATATGGTGGAGGATTTCATGTTTCATATCCAATAGACCACTTGTAGTAATTTTTGCATTAATTAGTCTTTTGGGCATGAACATGCAAGAAACATCGTTTACAACTGTTCTTATCATTACTTGGTATCTTAGGTATGGAGGCCCAGGTACTCAAAAAGTCCAGGAGACTTATCGGGCCAACTGGGCCACCTATCTAGCCAGCACTGAGGGAGTCATTGTGGTGAGCTTTGATGGGCGTGGCTCTGGTTACCAAGGCGACAAGGTTTTGTATGAACTGCACGAGAAATTTGGAACAGTGGAGGTCAAAGATCAAATCTTTGTTGCCAAGTACGTACTTCTCCTTGCTTTTATCTACATATGATTATGCACATGTAGCTTATGGCACAGCACATTAGGCCGGCTTTAGACTGACGACGGTATACGATCACACGACAATCGTTGTAGGCAATTTCAATTTATTTATTTAACCAGTAATTACAACTCAGGCCATTTTGGCCTGCTTTTCAGGTAATCCTGGATACACATCCGCAGCACAGGATAGCATGCCGCACGCCAATTCAAAATGGCATTCAAAATGGCATATTAGGGTGAAGTGACCAAAGTTGTCCAAAGTTACCTTTTGACGTCATCCTTACATCTCACATATAGCCCATGACATCGTCTAACCCAAATGGGAGGTGTCCAAAGTTGTCCAAAGTTGAAAACAATTGGTTCGTGTAACCAAATGTCACCCTACCCTGCCCTGTGTCCAAAGTTAGATGACTTCACGTAACTTTGGAGAACTTTGGACACCCGCCACCCTACCCCATCCTGTGTCCAAAGTTAGATGACGTCATCTTATACATTATCTAACGTCACTCCTGACTCACAATATAGCGTCAAATCCATTAGGAAATGGTTGTAACTTTGGACAAGTCTGGACCCCCTAACTTTGGTCACTTCACCCTGATACTGGACATTCCTCCAAAATGTCGAGAGAACCCCTTTTTTCGGCATGCTGCAACAGATTGTTTTTATTCTGCTTTTAACTTGCGTTGTCCTTTGGATGAGACACCGAGTTTGTGCCCAACAATGAAGGGGTATGAGGCACATGTACCGAGCGGGGTAAATTATACTCCGGATTTGAACCCAGCGTTCGGTGCTGCCATCGGCCTGGCTATATTGGTCGGGAACATGATGTGGATTGGAGGATCGGTCCGTACTGGAGAAGTAGCGATTGGTAGGGATTGTACTAAACACGTATAACGATATAAAGTCTTTGGTTTGACGACATTTAATGATACAGGCGATGTGCTTGGGCAAAAAATAACGCAGGCTTATGTGCATAAGGCCAATGACCTCTCACTTTCTTCGCTGGCGACGGTTCACTTTAGACAGTGGAAAATCCTCCTCGGACCCCCCGCTGAAGGATTGCACGGTCCAAGGTGGTAGTGACAACGATTCGAGGATTACCATTGTGCGACTATTTTGATCATCTTTAGACGGTGGGAAAATACCGTCGCCGGCAACATCTTGACGATAAACATTCGTACGACTATTCAACCGTCGTCAGTCTAAAGTCGGCCTTAGTCTGGCTTTCTAAGAGAAGACAAAAGGAGTGTTTGCTGTTGTCTGTAGCCATCCTTGCCGAACAGAGTAATGATGTAACCTTCGTTACAATTGTTTATTACTTCCAATGTTAGTTAATTCACCTGGTATATAAAAGTTGCCCAGTTTTTAAATGTCCCTACTTATTCTCCCTAATATCCCTTGCTCCTAAAAGATGAAGCTGAGAACTGTAGATCTTTTTGGAGAAAAAAAGCAAAAACGTCCATAATTTTTTGGTAATCATTACATTGTAGGTAGGTGTGCCTGAAAAAACAGTAACTAGTAATCAATTTTTTTACCCTAAAAATCACTATTTTGTACATTTCAATGACAATGAGCCAGTAAACTAATAATCGTTCATGAGTGATTGAAGTGATTTAGACGGCCTGGTAGTGCTGCAGAAAATGTCCTTTCAGACTTGTCTAGCTATTTTCACGTGTGGCGGTCCCACAAGTAGGCATTTGACATCACAATGAGCCTCTCTTGTTGCCATGGGACAGTTTGCTACATTTTTAAACCATAAAATGTGATTTGCTTTAGTTGTGAGCCTCCAGACTAGATCATTATGTATGCAAAGAGACTAGATAAACGTCAGCACAGACATTCAATGTAGTTTTCAACCATAGAAGTAGTATGAAGTGATAAACTATAAGTATGAATTTATTTTACCCATTTTCAGGGAACTTGGCAAACTGGATTATATAGATGAAACCAGAATTGGGATCTGGGGATGGGTAAGTACATAATCTTTAGAACAAGACATCTAAAGAACAAGAAGAATTTTAGTTCATTTGTATCTCAAGTATTTCTAGTCTGTGTATTATAAATGTGCTTTATTTCACAACTGCCTTTTGGGGTGAGCCAGCTGCAGTTCATGTGGCCAGAGTGCCACTTAAGAGTCAAAAGCTAACATAAATGTACAAACATTTTTTTTTTAATTTTCCAACATAGTCACGATGCTTATTGTGACATAATTTTAATTTCTTGGTTGACAGATTTTTCTAGAAAAATAATGGAGCGGGCGGGTGAAAAAAAAAAATAAAATAAAACAGGCGTAGGTATCCTATTATTGCCCAAAATGGTACGATAGGAGCCATGAAGTCAACACGCCAGGCTGGTTCAAAATTTAAACAATGAATATTGAACTTTTAATGATACCATTGCAATGAAAGATGGAATAATTGTAACAACTAGGATGAAAAGGACTGTTTTCAACTGTTCAGGGCAAAATATGAGCATTTTGCAGTTGATTCTGAATTTTTATTTGCAAATCTGAAAAAAAATGAAGAGGGCGAATCCGATAACCAAGAAATTAAATTGGTGTGGCCTAATCACTATTAAAGTAAATTCAGCTTAAAAAAGAACAAAGAACAATTTATTTGTACCCTTAATTGATAGCAACAGCAAGAGTGTACATAAGAAACCCTATCTCAGCGTTCCGGTTGATACTATAAAAAAAAAACATCCCTACATATCCATTCTTAACGTTACAAGCTTTGGGCTAAAAGAAAACTTACCTCAAGCTTAGGTCAATAGCAAAATCACACAAACAAAATATCCCAGCGTTCTGGGACAAACAGAGAACACACTAGACGCTCCTTTGTCCTGACAAAATATCACCACACCAAAACCAGAAGACAACAAGCAATCCACTGCAAAACCATGCCCCATCTGTTACACACACCCCCGGGAAAATTTGTGACGAAGGTAACAAGAAATTCAACAACACCTATACTTGGCTAGATACAATAATTACATATAAATATAAAACAAGAAATTCAACAACTCTAAATACTTGGCAGAGGTTTGAAATCTTTCATTTCTTGTGTTTATTGCAGTCATATGGCGGCTATGTGACAACAATGGTTGCTGGAGAAGGTGATGGTGTGTTTAAGTGTGCAGCAGCTGTGGCTCCTGTGGTGGACTGGAGACTTTATGACTCTGTGTATGCTGAACGATACATGGGAGATCCAC
Source organism: Branchiostoma belcheri (assembly GCF_001625305.1). NCBI lineage: Eukaryota > Metazoa > Chordata > Leptocardii > Amphioxiformes > Branchiostomatidae > Branchiostoma > Branchiostoma belcheri. Next base: position 604,946 of record NW_017802980.1, read on the forward strand.
ACCACCCAAAAAACTCCAGGGCTTATGATGTGAGTTCTTTCTCTTGCCTCTTCTCTTGAAGTACACAAGCCTGGTAATTCAGTACAGATTTAGTGATATGCATCAAGGTCTTGTGATATTTAACGAGACCTGTTGTGAAAATAGAGATGTCCTCAGGATGTTGTGGGAGAGACTGCATTAGTATGCACGACTGGTCACGCATAACTTTGTGGGAGACCTTGCAGGATTTTTGGGGAGAGTCACAGGACTACCACGGTACTCCCACGGGAGGCTGATCGTGTCTCATAGCCCGTGCCTGATATATAATATATATATATATACATTTGACGGAGGCTGCGTTAGCGGTGCGATACTGGTGCGCCGTCGGCGCGATAACGTTGTGACGATACCGCGTTACAGTAACGCAGTTTGTGTGGCCGGAGCCTCATAGGTAGCCCCGCGTCACCCGCGTTATTTCTCGAGGGATCGGTCACGTTATCCATTCATATGCATTGGGCGGCATCATGAGTTGATTAGTGCCCCGCCTACACAGCGTGCCGATGTAACCAATTATTTTCAGCTATCCCCGTGTTTTCGGTACTGAAATAAGCATATTCATACCTGTTTTTTTCATGTTCCACATAGGTTTTACTGACGTTTGTCAAAATCAAGACATTCAATGTTACAGATTATAAGCCAAAGGTAGGATAAGGAAACTTTGGAAGCGTAAGTTTAAGAGCACACTATGACGTGTGCCCCGATCAGCGAAGCCACTCGCCACACGGACTGACTGGGAGAATTCGGTATCGGAATACACATTTGCTTGCGGGGAGGAAAGGCAACAGGCATTCTTTTTTAAACTCGTATGCGAAATATAAGTATTGAACAAACAAAATCAATTCAATTTTGGTTGCTGAATTATGCGTTCTATGGTTTTAAAAAAATCATCGACAACATGCGCTGGCTCATGACGCTTTTGACTGCACAAGTAAGATTCCGGCCGCCGGGGCAACACCAAATATTGTCTGACCTTGCCGTGTTGAAAAGTAGCGGAGGAGTTGCTATATTTTGTTTGCGACATCTTGGGGTGAAATGTAGTTGAAATTATTGTTGCTATATCTAACGTATTTTTGGGGCGTTACATGTTTAGACAGGCTGATGAATAACCTCATTGAAAATGCCTCAAACCATTTTTACATCCATGCTCAAACTAATTCCTGCCATAACGCTCATGCATGTCTATGACCGCTGAAAGGAGGCCATAACATCCATTATTGTTTCTAAATTTAAATGACAAAGTAGACAAACAAACATGAAACCCTATCCAGCTCATTATAGTTGCGTCAATAGCGCGATGGCGCACTCGGTAGCAGGTTAAATAATGCTGTAACGCATTTGTGCGGCCGGGGGTCAATTACGGCAAGTTGCGCTATCGCGTTGCGACAGCGTTGCCGCTGCGTTGTGTCAGCGTTATCGCTGCGTTGCGACAGCGTTGCCGCTGCGTTGTGTCAGCGTTGCGTTAACTAAGTCCGTCAAATGTAACGCAAACATGACTGTATATATATATAATATATATATATATATATAATGAGGCCATGTTGAAATGAAGTCTAGCGATGTTCCCATACCTGGCTGGCATAAGAGGTTGCCAGCTAAGATTGCAGATTTGTTACCGAGGACACAGCGAAAAAGGAAAATAGTTGATTTAACTTTGTTTCATTTTCAATTTTTTTTTTTTGTGTGCCACAAAAATAAGTCCAGGATGCTGGAGAGAACTCCTTCTTAAGTTTTCCTATCCTACCAACAAAGAAACAGGACCTCCTTGCTATCCTTGTAGACAGAACCAACTCTATCTCATCACTGGGTGTTAATATTTAGGAAAAAAAGGGAAAACCCACCAATGAATTATAAACCAAAAGTGCACCTCTGTCATTGCTGCCTACACGTACAGGTAAATTCGCACGACCAGTTCTGTCCACAAAAACACAACTAGTAACGGGGGTGCCCTAAGTTTGTATGTGCCTTGAGTTTATACATGCCCTAAGTTCGGACAGAGTTTTTACTGATCTTGTTATGCAAAAGTATGCCGTGTTTGTTGCCACTGACTTTGCTATTTAAAAAGGTAAATAGTCATACTCAATGCATACAGGTATTATTTGCATGCAAAGGACAGTTCTATAGGCCCGGGGTCATTTATCGTTTTGTCGAAAATCAGAATTTCGCCAATAATAATGATGGCGCCAAGAAGAGAGTCACTTGGTAGCAGCGGGTCGTATCCAGAAAAATAGACCTTCGCCAAGCAGTCACACAACTGCTACATATACATAAGAACATAAAGCTTTACAAAACAGTGGAAATTTCGGTCTCTGAGTGATTGTTTTGTAGGAAACCGACCCGAGAAAAACAACGTCAACACCACTGTCATCTACATTTCCCATGATTCCCATGGGACCATGTTGATTGCGTAAGCTGGGTTTTCAGTCAAAACACTGACTGATTGCGTTTGATACAACCCTCCTCACGTGAGACGAGAAGTACACACAATCTCAATTTTACCATCCAAAGAAAGCTGAAGTATCATAGAATTCAGTTCTTATTTCTGTTTACTTAAAGTCATCACTAAGTTCTGAAGACAGCAAAACTATAAAAGCATCCGAAGTTAGGGCATACTGTCTAGCGTCGGCCATTCACGAAGGTACATGACAATTGTACATTCACGAAAATGTCTCACAGCATTTGCCGCTTTAAACATGTAGGGTGAAGGGCTCATGTCATGTATGTTCTCTGTATGAATGTTTTCAAAATTTATTCATCAAAACCTGATCCCTCCCTGGCAACTAGCAATAGAGCGCAGTGAGTTTGAGCACGTGAAAAAGCGTCCGATGTTAGGATGCCCCCCATTTATAGGTAATATTTTCACATAAAGCCAAGATTTTCTCAAAGAATAAAAGATGGTAGTGTGCTGTCACACCGCCCTCTTAGCACTGCCATGTTGACTTTCATATAATAGTGAGTACTACAAGGCTTAAAATTGCTGTAAGTCGTGAAGTATTGTAATCTAGTTTTGTGACAGCTGACCTACATGTATATGAAAGCAAGATGGCAGCCATGTTACATTCATGTTCACATTACACTGCTTATAATAAATGACATGTGGTCATCTAAAAATTATCGAAAATATATACAACTGTATATATACAAATGTATAAACAACAACATATTAACCCTTATCCTGCAACATTCCGCAAGCTCTCCCACAAAATCCCACTCCCAGTCTTACGTAATCCCACGACTTGTTCCACGCTGCCACCTGTCCTGCAAAATCCTGGGAGAGAACTTCAGGCAATTATTATGAAGTCTGTAACAAAAAATCTCTCTCAAAGTATACTTGTAGTAAGTTGTACATCAAAAGTTCAGTAGTTCATAGTACTAGACAGTCAGACAGAATTGAATTTTCTATCTAACCTGAGGCACAATTGGGTTTTCCAGGCTGCCAATGCATACTCTGGCCATAGAATCAAGGAATTCAGCAAACTGCAGGGGAACTTTCTGGTCATCCATGGCACTGCTGACGATAATGTTCACTTCCAGAACACAGCCCTTCTGAACAAAGCCTTAGTGGAGAATGACATAGACTATAGAGTACAGGTGAGTTAGCTTTACAAACACTTTACAAATTGGTACAAAACCTGATGATAATGATGTAGCATAACAATGTATAATGTTTCATGGCAGTTTGCAATTTTTGTTCCCTTTTCGACTTCCAAAAAATTGTCTTCACTTTATTTGCATATTAATCAATAGTTAGTGCTTATAAACCTGCATTTCTCCTCTGGTCTCTCAGTCACTGACGAAAGCTAGTGGATACTAGCTGAAACGTCTGACCGTTTCCAAAATCATATCCAGTTGCTTGAGTAACTGCTTTTTGGCGTATTGTACCTGGATGTCTAACCTTCATCAACGTAAATACATTGTAGTATAATTGTTTCCCTAAATGTAGGGTGAACGTTGCACATTCCAGTTCTTATGGCTCTATCTTGTGTGTGATAGGTAACTATTAACTGTAATTGTCGGGTGGTCTGTTGCATAATTATGTGATATTGTTACTGATTTTTTTATCCTTCCTATCAGTTTCATCACAAGAGAATGATGGTGTGGTGTGTGGTTCAATATTGTTACAGTAACTGTACAACTGTCATGTAACTAACTGTGCCTCTGTTTTCCTTTGAAGTTTGATAAAATGAGCATTTAGAATTAGTACAGGCAGTTCAAATTTATATCCAAACAGGAAGCCTCAGCATTTTGTAGCAGATTTTGCAAATATTGGTGTCTTTATTTTTTAGGATTTTAAATTTGATACAGACAAATGTATGAACACTTGATAATTTGTAATAATTAGGGTTTATGGGAAAGGCTGTGTGCCAGGCCTGGTTTAACTCCGTAACCGTAGTCGGCAGTCTAACTGGGCTGGCTACTCAGATCCCCCCATTCATATCTTCATAAATGATGACAAACCTAAGTAACTGTGTTCCAAGGCCAAGAGCCATTTCCATGTCAACTGTTTATCTACTGGTGGGGGAGGGGTGTTGTTTCAAAGCAGGCAATCCTAAACCTTATTCAACATGAAAGGAAAGTGTCAGTAATTGTTAGTGAACAGGAGGCCAACAGCAACATCACATAATATTATACATATATATCCCCTCTAGCCCACTTTACTCTGATGCCAGTGGGACATACTATGCAGTCCACCACATGGCTCTATTTACAAAATTCTTTTTATTATCTTATTACTTTTTATCTTCTTTTTTCATTGTTCTGCCAGACTAGATATTTGGGGATAGTTACAGACTGCAAAAAAACTGCCATATTCTAGCCTTGTTTCATAGCAGACAATCCTTAACTTTTTTACAGTGCAATATGAGCCTATAGTTGTTACTAAGTCTTCCAGGTAAGATGGCGTTTCTCAGGCTGCCAGTAGCCACATGGTCACATGGCCAATCCACTTTGTGTTTATGCCAGGGACTCACCCCGGCCCACGCACAGCCTAACCTGTTATCATTACTGGGAGGGGGCCTTAAGAAGTGTCATCATTCGTGATGATATGCATGGGGCATCTGAGTAACTTGAAGTACTCAGCCCAGGTAGACAGCTGACTAGTCAACCCAGGCTTGGCACCCAGCATTTTCTGTAAACCCACAATAATTATCATGTGAAGGCAAAATGATAATTGTCTCTGGACCCTTAGCTGTGGTGGAAACCAAGCATGCTTCTCTTGAGCTTGCAGTTGCAAATTACCGTTAGTCACACTCCCCACGTCACTTTGGTCAGTTTTTTATGCATGAGGCCACTGATCTACATCAGTGGCCTCATGGGGAATGAAAATCTTTTTACTTAGTTTTGCCTATGTTTTGTGTAATAATTCTCCATAAACAAAAACTGACCCTTAATTGTCATGTTTATTCATGTTCTGTTGTTATTGAAGAAGTTAAGATGAACATATTAATTTGTTGAATTGTTCAGGTATGGACCTGTACCTAAAATGTGTTCGTATACACAGCTCTAAGACAGTTGAGTTTGATTAAACTTCTCCCTGCTAACTTACAAAATGTGCACTGTCTGTTAACTTTTTCACGGACCACTTCCAAACAGAGACAGTGTTAATGATATAGGTCTCTTTGCAACACTAATGTCGGAAGATCTACAAATGTAAGCAGATAGTTGCCATTTTATACATACATACATACATACATACATACATAATATTATAAGTAATTGTACGGTATGACAGTGAATGGTAAGGTAATGAAATTAAGGGTACATGTTTGTTACTCAATACTCATGATTGTTTGGTTTTTTCTGCTTTCAGCTGTACACAGACAAGGCACACTCGTTGCTTGGTAACCAGACACAAAGGCATCTGTTTCAGCTTTTGGCTGATTATTTCAAAGACTGTTTCAAGGTTCCTTTGGATGGGGCGGAGTTATGAAGTTCAAAAGTCAAAGGTTACATGTGAATGGTTGTCTTCAAGGCTGTTGTTTGTGTTCGTTTTCAAATGTGGAAGTTTTTCTTCACAAAATTTTACATTTGATCAATTTCAGCTTTCATTTTCCTCTCAATATAAACCATATCACTAAGAGACTCTCCCTCCAAGGGGGAATTATTCAGTCCTGCTTTTTCTTTATGAGAAAAATTCCGTACCTACTATACCTTTACAAAGTCATTTACATAATGGATGAAATTTGGCACTTTGCATGCACTCTCACATATTAGACACTGATCACCTGGGTGGCCCAGGTTTCTTGGCCCAAGACACAGAAATCTGAAATATTGTGTAAAACAAATCTGGATGAAACTAGTGTATATTTACTGTATGTACATGTAAGAAGCAGATAATACTGTCTGTCATCAACAGAAAGCCTAGCTCATTCCTATGGCATGATTTAGTACAATCTCTTAAAATAAAAGATTAAAGAACACCATTTGTCAGTGGTGATCAAAATGATCCATATTTATTTTGGTTTTAATTATAAGGTTGGCTAGTTGTGTTTCTGATGTGCTCTGTACATTCATCATATACATGTGGCTAAGTGGAACATGTCATCACTGTTGGAACAATTTCCCCCCAAGAAAAACTCCTTGGCATGGGGTAAGCTCTCTGGTCTGTGTACTAAGTTGTCTTTCTCTGATACTGACATTACTGCACTTGGAGGAGTTGTGGCTGCGTGGCTTACTGTGTGACTGTTCTGTACCAGCTGTATAAGGACCTGCTCACACACAACACACCACCGCAAGGGCACATCAGCATGGTTATTAGTTTATCAGGCCCATAATGGTCCTGCTTTGTTTTTGTTTGGCTATGGTTTAAAGTATAAAGTTGTTTAACTTGCTTGCATGAAGACTGTATCAACACAGCAACACTGCTAGAACAATCCTCTAGCAGTGCTTTACATTGTACATGTGCACAATCACTTGAGGCTGTGTACTTCTCAAATTTCAGCATTGACAACTCTTCATTTAAGCTTTACTTGAGAAGCTCAATACACCTTGGACGTAGACACATGATAGTCTGTGATATGTAATTATATACCTTTCACAAAGAAAAATGTTGATTGCTTAAGTTGTCTTGCCTGATGAACATATATAACCTCACTTCTGTGGCCTGTGCTATACATGTTCCTCATTACTGTCTGTTGCATTTCAAGGTGATTAATTGTTGTCATTGTTCCAGCAGATATAAGTTGATCATCGTCTCTTCTTCTCTCCTTCCCCCTTTGCTATTGTGCCCTTCTCTGTCCAACAGGCATTCTCTATGATGATTCAGCAGGTCTGGTTTTCTAAAATGCTGACATTTAGAAAGAAACATTTATCTTCTCAATCTCCCTTTCTAAAGTCATATAATATTATATGTGCATTCAGCTTGGTGATAGCCTGGATATCATCCTAAACTTTGTTAGGTTATCTGTTCATTCAATAGTTGCTTCTGACTTAATCCATCATGCAAATTCATACATAATTGTTTAACTGTGCATGTACATAATGATGTAATGTATTGTGGATAACATTTCAAATTTAAAGACCCCCGAGACATCAACAAAACATTATAGCACCCTCATTTGTTTTGTGTTTGTGTGTAAATTGGAACCCCTGCATTTGCACTTTTTCTTTGTACAAGTGGGTTGTGCATACATGTACATTTACTTTCAAAGTAAATGTTAGCTAAATATAGCTGGACAGCTAGACAAATATTTATTTCAGTTTTTTTCATACAATGTAAAACATCAGGAAGTGTGTCATCCCCAGGAAATTGTCTTTACTTTCTACCCAGTTGAAATTTGTCAACAGAGACAATGAAGACCACCTGCCAACCGTCCTATAGAATGCCTTTGATCTACAGATGCAGCGTTGTTGTGGTGTCGTGATGGCTTGTGCTCTGATTGTGCTGTGGGCTGCCCTCCAATGTTCTTGTGGTTTCCTCTCCCCTGTAATCTTTCCTCTCCATCCTTTCAGTTCTACACTGACCGAGCGCACAACCTACAAGGACAGAAGACTAAGAGGCATCTTTACAGACTCCTTAGTAGCTTTTTTCGAATATGCTTCGAGGAGCCAAAGAAAGAAGGCGACGATGAGTAATCCAAGGAGCATGAATACCAATCTCAAATGTAGAGGAGTCAAGGTAAAAGGTGATCTCTTAATCAACTGTGAAAAAAAGACTGACAAACCAGAGAGAGGTGATATGAGTTTTTGGCATCGACTAAGTACAGGAGGCAACATACTTGAAAAGGTCATAAAAATGTGAAGTGTGACATGGACCGACAAGAAGAAATTGGTATGTCCCCTTCGGCTTTGTTTCTCAAGGACATACTCAAGGTCAGTCCTGCTTGAGTTCAACACTTGGGATCAGTACTAAGAGGTCACATGAAGATGGATTATTTGACCCTTGGACTATTTCTGGTAGGTGAAAAACATGTATGTGTTACTTATCAACATGAATGTGAGTGGTTTTAAATACCAATGCAAGCTGTTGTTAAACTTTTGCATTGTGAGCAAATCTGATGACGGATGAGCCTGATGAAACCTAAAGAAGCAATTTGCATATCAAGTTTGTCTATCTATAATATAGTAATAATGTGATCATTCAGAAAGACTTGTACAATGTACAAGCATAGCATTCATGTGTGAAGTGAAATTAGTTTTGATCTGTTGTGTGTTTCATAGAATAAGATCATCACAATGTATTTCAAAATCTGTTAGAAATTTGTTTTCAACATGATATAAATTTCAGTATAACATCAATTTAAAAAAAATATTTACTCAGAAATATCTGCAAAAGTTAGCTAAGCAAAAGAGATATTATGAAAAGATATACATGTAGATTCAAGAATGAACACAACTACATGTACAGGCTATTGTTACTATCAAAGGGTATTGTATGTAAGTAATACCAAATTAATCTTCATTGGTAAATGCATGTATTGACATTGGGAAGTAAAGGAAGACTAATGCAGTGGATAACCTAACACACATGTATGTCTGCAATATGTATTGACATCCCTGCTTAATGATGGCATTTATTTCATATTCTCTGTGATCCTAAAGGTTAACAATAAGCAGATGTAATGTCTAACAAATATTCTACTTTTTTGTAAAATAAAAACATTTCCTGTCATACAGTGTGCACTCATATACAGTGTATGGAACTGTTAAACTGTTCAGATTCACTGATAAGTAACAATTTGGAATATCTATGATGTATATTAGATAGATACGTACAAAATCACTCCAACATTAGTAACTGCAAGATATGTATTATGATAATTATAGTAGTATTATCGAACAATATAGGGTACCAACACGGGACTGTGCAATACATGAGATAAAAAAAGCATGATTAGATGTACAGAAACTAAAAACTATGATATATATATATATATATATATGATATTGTATCCATCAATTATTTCTTAAGTTCAATCACTGTACAAGAGGTAGAAACAATGTTTTTGTGCCACTTAGAATCTTGTTCCTTTCTTTTCTTTTTACACAATGCATTTCATACAATTGTAGCTTCTGGTATAAGGCCACACCAATTTAATTTCTTGGTTAACAGATTCGCCCGCTTCATTTTTTCTGATTTGCAAAAGAAAAAAAAATTCAGACTCAACTGCAAAATGCTCATAGTTTGCCACAGTTGAAAACAGTTCTTTTCTTCTTAGTTGTTACAGTTATTCCATCTTTCAAAGCAATGGTATCATTAAAAATTCAAAATTCATTGTTTAAATTTTGAACAAGCCTGGTGTGTTGACTTCATGGCTCCTATCGTACCATTTTGGGCCATATTAGGATGCGTAGGCCTGTTTTTTTTTCCCAGCCCGCTCCATTATTTTTCTAGAAAAAGCCGTGTTAACCAAGAAACTAAATTGGTGTGGCCTAATTCTACTTTTTGTATTCTGTCCATGAATTTTTGACAAATTAGAATTCTAATTGCATGAACCAAAATGAATATTCAGCCATGTCCAAACGTATATACATACACAGCTTTATGTTCAGTTATCATAATTCTAAATTGTGTTTGTAAACCTCAGATTTAAGGAAAATCTATTGTGTACCTGCTACTACATGCTTACATGTATGTCACTTGTCAGTATACAGCTTTGGTCCCATGGATCATTAAGCATCATAACTATATATCTATGGCTGTATATTAGTCATTGTTTTTGTATATCGGTTTGTACACGACTGTATACGTGTTTATTGTTTTGCCTGGTGTGCATGTTTGTGTAATCCAAAAAAATAAATCATTGTAAAAAAAACTTGTATCCCTGTCTTCGCAGATGTAATTTTTTTTTTTACCTGCATGTACAGAGGTTTTGTTTTCCGTGTGTTTGGTACCTTCGTCAGAAGGTTAAAAGTTCAGGTACACCATACATAGGGGTTGCTGATTTTGTAATCGGTTATAACTTTAGGTTTGGTGCATATATCTTTGTGATATTTGGTAGGTAGGATGTCAATTCTGTCAAGGTCAATTCTGGGTACTCTAGCATTTTTCTAAGGTACTGCAGCGGGGTACATGGGTATGATATCTCGTGCTGTGGACATACTATGGTCTTTTTTTACAGTTTTTTGTAGGTAGCTTGTTGTAGGTAGTATGGAAAAGGAAGGTTAAGTTCGAATTTGGACATTCTAGTGGCTTTCTAAGGTATTGCAGCAGCACTTTTAGGATTGACATGTAGCTTCGAATGTATGCTAGGTGAAGGTATTTGAGGTATTGGGAACGGATGGTCACAGCCTCCGGGGTGGGGGGGGGCAGATGTTTGTAACGTTAGATGGCACCTACTCTCCAAACAGAGGTTTGGGTTTTGGGGGTATTTTTAGCATGTTTTTAGGCTTTTTTATTGGGGTTTCTCTTTTTCACTGAATTTTTTTCCCACCAAGGGTAAAAATTCAGTGTAAAAGAGAAACCCCGATAAAAAAAGCCTAAAAACATGCTAAAAATACCCCCAAAACCCAAACCTCTGCTTGGAGAGTAGATGGCACCATGATGATTCAATTTTGTCGGCACCGGCGATTCTATTCAAAAAATATTTAAAAAAATATAACAGTTACAGCTCGGTACATTTCTGTCAATCCAACCTCATTCATAACGAAGGTATGAGGTAATCGAGCTCTTGTTTGCTTATGTGTTCTTAGTTATTGCGGATGTCGGACGACTCGGACCATTACAAACTTGGCCGATCTTGATCTTGAATGCGTGGGAGTTGGTTGGCTTGCCATGGTACTGCAGCTGAAGTTCCGGTTTTGATATTTCGTGAGCTAGACGTGCTAGGGTCACGAAATTTACTTGGTAGACAGCTTTTGTGCTGGGGAGAAAGTGACATGAGTTTGAGTCCCCTACCTGCTTGCTCTGGAACTGCAGGGGCGTTTGTTGAAAAATGTTTAAAGGAACCGATTGAAGGATTGTCTTGATTTTTGGTATGTGGGTAGCTTGAGTGATGCTTGACATAATAATATAACAGTACAAATATGGATGTAATTTGCATAATTTATGAGGAAATTCGATAAATCAGCTGCATTCCATGATAGGACTATTCAAGCACGTGACATGTAATTAGGAACGAGAGAAACACAGGCAGATATCGATTATGCAAATGAAGACCTAATTTGCATAATTGCAAAGTGGTGACTTCCTGGAATTTTATACTTGGGGTATTTGAAAAGTATGAGATCGTGGAACTCTAGTTGTACTTAATTTCTATATTTTAATTCGTGCTTTTTTGTCCTATGTATTATGTATGGTCTTAAGTGTAACTTGAGTGTGTCGTCACCATGTTTTGTCAATACATGTTTCAATTTAAAAAAACAGGCACATATCCTAACACACACACATATACACGTAAGCACACACGCACACACACACACATATACGCACACAAACGAAAGAAAACACATACATACACGCACACATGGATATACGAGGGGGGCTGCCATCATTACCATTAAAACGTTGACCACGAAAGTGGAACTTCAGTTTAGGAAATAGGTAGAAGTCCAACGTTGCTAGGTCAGGTGAATTGGGAGGGTGGGGAAAGACTTCAAAGCCAAATTCGTTTGCTGCTGACACTGACACTGACCCCTGTGCTGTGTGGACAGGTGCATTGTCATCACGCCAGCTCGGTGCTTTCCTCTTCTTTTCTCCTTGGCCGTTGTCCTCAACTGTCGCAATTCTGTTGAATAGTACTCCCCATTGATGCTTTAACCCCTTCGCAGGTAGGCAATCATGATTACTCCCTTACTGTCCCAGAAAACAGAGGTCAAAACCCTGTCAACGGATGAAACTCGATAAAACTTCTTGGGGGCCGGGAAACATTCTTCATTCATTGTTTGCTCTGTTTTTACCTCCATGAAAAATGGAGGTATTGTTTTTGGCGTGTCTGTCTGTATGTATGTATGTCTGTGTGTCTGTGTTTCCGCAACTTTGTGGTCAGCATAACTTCAGAACGCCTTTATGGATTATGATGATATTTGGTATGTTGGTAACTCTTAGGAAGACAAACGTCAAGGTCAAATATGGGCCTCCTGGTGGATGACCTTGGTACTGCAGCAGAACTTCCGGTTTTTGTATCTTTTGTCCTGAACATGCTATGGTCTTGATGTTTTGGTGAAAGATTGCTTTTCCTGTGAGGAGTAAGTGGTGTGAGTTTGGTCCCACTAGCAGCTTGTTCTGAAACTGCAGGGCACTTTCTGGCGAAATGTTTAAAAGCCAATAAGTCAAGATAGGAACAACATATTTTCATAATTTTTGGTGTGTAGGTAGCTGAGAGAGAGATGTACATGATTAAATGCAAATTATGCAAATGAGGACTTTATTTGCATAGTTAATGAGGAAATTCTATAATTACAGTGTTTTACATTATACTACTTTCATACATGTAATGTATGTAACCTATGGCAGGAAAAACATCAACAGATACTAATTATGCAAATGATGACCTAATTTGCATAATTTATGCAAAAATTCTATGATTTCTTAATGGTGAATTATGGGAATGTCATACTTGGGACATCTGTAAGTTAATCAAAAGTTCACATACATCACAATGCATATATCATGTTAATGCGGAGGTAATTTGCATAATTAAAGAGGAAATTTACATTTACATATCAAGCCCATATTTCATGGAGGTATGAAGTCTCGGAATTCTTGTTTTTATTTGGGGTGAAAGTGGTGAGCCCATGTCTCATCTTGGGTGACAAATGTTTTGAGGTAATTGCATGGATTGGACTGATTCGTTCCTTGAAATGTCCAGCCTGTTTAACTTCTGATGTTTCAGAAAACATTTTAGGCACCCACTTTGCAGACAGTTTTCTCATCCCCAGAATGTCTGACAAAACATTGTGAACTGAGCCACAACTCTGGCCAAATACTCTGCTACATATTGGACAGTCTCACATCTGTCATTCACTACCATGTGATGGATGGCCTCAACTGGATTGTCCGTGGTGCTGATTTGTGGCATCCTGACCTATGTTCATCTTTGGTGCTCAACTTGCCGCGCTTGTAGCTAGCAACCCCCTTCTTTATAGTTGAATAAGAAGGGGAGTCATCACCAAGTGTCTTGACCATGTGTTCATGGATTTCCTTAGGAGATATCCCTTTTTATCGATACACTTGATCACAGCACACGCTTCTGTTGCGGCCATTTTGTGCCCTCACCCGCCCCATTTTCACGGGGCGTCACGTGCTAATTAATGAATATAAAAATTTGCATTTTTGTGTGCAGTGATGTAAGACATCATAGTCTACAGTTATACCAAAGAATAGGAGTTTGACCTTTATTTTCTAGGTGAGGCCGAGGACTTTTTGATCTACCCTCGTATCCACACAAACTCACAAACATCCAAACACAGCTAGTCAAAGAACTGAGGAAAAGTTGTAGCTGAGTGGTGTTACATCCCAAAGACAAACTTGAAGACTCAGTGGAAACAGATTGTATTTACAAGATACAATACATGACTTGCAAGAAGGTATACATAGGGGAGACAGGAAGAACATTTGGATGCAGACTAGAAGAACATAGGAAAGAGGTAGACAGCATCAAGGCGGGAAGGTACACCAGAGCAAGAAAGAAAGAAGCTGAGAAACAAGAAAACAAATCAGCAGTCACAGAACACATTACAAGAAATAACTGTGTAATAGACCGAGAAGACAAAAGACTTATCCGTTGGATTAAGGAGTCCGTATGGATTAGAAAATCCAATTAAGTCATGAACCGTGATGAGGGGGGGTGTATAAACTTATAATAACTGACATTTGTTTGCTTATCGTTTGTAACTATTATGATTTCTAACAATACGTAGGTGACAACACTTTAACATTAATTTCTATTTGGGACTGCGATAGCTCAGTATTGTTAACAAATTTTATATATATAGAAACAGGTTTACATTTGGAACCGTATATACCCCTATGATGTAACCCGCAATAAGTAAACTGATGGAGAAGATATGTAATCACCAAATTCAAACTTACCTTATCTCCAATGACATTCTATCCCACAACCAGCACGCATATAAACAGTATCACTCTACATCAAGTGCCCTAGTTCAGATGTCAGATAGATGGCTGGAGGAAATTGACAAAGGCAATCTAGTGGGTACCGGTCTTCTGGATTTTATATTAGCGCCGCATTTGATGTTGTTAATCACGATATCTTACTGGCTAAATTGAAATGTTATGGATTTGTAGAATCTGCTCTCGGTTGGCTCAGAAGCTACTTGACTAACAGAAACCAGACTGTGTTTGTAAATGGAAGTTTATCGTCACACAAAGAGTGCAAGAGCGGCGTTCCTCAAGGTATTTATACCATTGATCTCCCTGCAGTAGTACTAGTAACACATTCAGACATAGTGATGTATGCCGACAACACAACTCCTTCTGCGTCAGGTCCACGTGTAGCAGCAATATAACGCAAACTACAGTCTGATTTGACGTATGTATGGAATTGGGTAGAAGCAAATAGACTAGTTCTAAACGTGGGCAAAACTAAAACAATTGTGTTAGGTAGCCGTTACAAACTGAAACAAAACACAAATCTACATCTTACCATGGGCAATCAAACAATAGAACAAGTAGAACAGGAACAGTCCGGACCAACAGTTATCCTGGGATCTACAACTTGATAAAGTTAAGTCCAGGTACGTTGGCGTCTCTCAAGAAATCAAAATACTTCCTCACTAGTGCAATTTTAAAGATAGTGGTGCAGTCACTGGTGCTTGGTCACATGGACTACTGCTCGTGTTTACTGTCAGCAGGGTCACAATGAAAACTCGACAAATTACAAATTCTCCCAAACAGAGCAGCTAGACTGGTGTTAGATGAAAAGTACAACTGTAACACGAACACTATACACGAAAGGTTGAAAGGCTATCAGTGAAAGGAAGACTACAAAACACGCTAATGATGTTCAATAAAATTTTGGTAGCTGAAAAACCAGAAGTGATCTACGGCTGGTTACAACGAATAGATATTTCTCATGGCCATAGCACCCGACTAGCGACAGGAGGTGGCTTAAGACTGCCTAAACCGAAGACACCCGCAATGAAAAGAACATTCGTTTACAGATGTATAAAATCTCACAACCACCTTCCACCACACGCCAGGTCAACCACACCAACACTGTTCAAGAACATCATAAATGACATGGTGACTCATAAGATAGATACAAACAAACCCTTAAAGCACTGGTGGTAAGGTACTGGCACAAGCAAGAAGTTGATAGTTATCTACTTACCTTTCAGATAACTACAGTTATCCGAGCATCGTAAGAATATATGGCGTTCTCATTTAGGATGCTAGGCGGCAGCACTTTACAGTCAAGAATAGAAGAAAGAATACCCAGAATGCCCCATTCAGCCTCGGTTTCGTTCTCTCTCATGTGTAGCGAGCTAAGGGTTAAGGTAGCAGAACACAGTTTTCGCCCTATGGGGATTTCTATAGTTAAGGACCCCAAGATGACTCACTTCGACGCGGTAAAAATTATAGCAGGGTGCATTTCACAAATACGAAAATCGAATATGTTTCAGAAGAAGGTACAAACTACAAAATATCTAGAAACCAAAAAATCCTGTCGGCGTATCTGCTCGTAACGTACACTTTGAAATCGCCTCCTACGGACGTGACCTGAACTGCAGCCGACTCACCCGGAAAGCCAGTTGCGCAATACGGCGCATTTATACACGAACTGCAAAACCTTCACAATTCAAATCATACAGTCTCAAACTCGATACATTCCTACACCACACAGCACAATTTACATCTGGCTGACGCTCTTATCAGGCTTTCTACCCAGCCTTCAAGAATATTCGCTGCACTACTTTCTATACCCGCGTCATCGTCCCGGTGGTCGCCCATTAATACTGTGACCTGCTACCTTGAACCGCGAACACTGGGATGGGAAAGAACTGGGGTGGGACATATATTCTTACGATGCTCGGATAACTGTAGTTATCTGAAAGGTAAGTAGATAACTATCAATTATCCATCGCATCTCCAGAATATATGGCAACTTTAAAGATGTGAGATGAGGTAATAAAGTCTCACCTAATAAGGAAAAGATCCTGGAGTTGACACTACAGGAATCCCTGCTTCCCCAATACACCAAAGGCATAGATTCCGGTCCCCTGGCACAAGTCCAGGTCCGCCAACTTTACAGCACAGGAAAACAATTTGGGGTATTCTCCTTCAGAGCCATACTACCGTCCCATGGAGGATAGTATTGCCCTACCAATATCAGAGTCCTCTACTGGATGATGATAAAACGTTGCAAAGGTTACTGCAGAGGACCAATCTGCTGAGCGGATTACCTCTGTTAAAGACATAGTCGCTGTTAAAGTCGCTATTTCTTTTGGAAATGGTCGGAAAAAATTTTCTTGCATTCCTAACGTCCCTCTGAGGTGTTAGAAGTGCAAGAAAAATACTCCCGACCTTTTAAAAAAATTTCCGCACATTATACGTATAAAATAATTTTGGTCGGTTTTTTTCGTGCAAAACCTAAGATTTAGAGCCTGAAACGCGTTATACAGGCGAATTTTAACAAAGTCGCTATTTCTTTTGGAAATGGTCGGAAAAAATTTTCTTGCATTCCTAACGTCCCTCTGAGGTGTTAGAAGTCCAAGAAAAATACTCCCGACCTTTTAAAAAAATTTCCGCACATTATACGTATAAAAAAAATTTGGTCGGTTTTTTTCGTGCAAAACCTATGATTTAGAGCCTGAAACGCGTTATACAGGCGAATTTTAACAAAGTCGCTATTTCTTTTGGAAATGGTCGGGAAAAATTTTCTTGCATTCCTAACGTCCCTCTGAGGTGTTAGAAGTGCAAGAAAAATACTCCCGACCTTTTAAAAAAATTTCCGCACATTATACGTATAAAAAAATTTGGTCGGTTTTTTTCGTGCAAAACCTATGATTTAGAGCCTGAAACGCGTTATACAGGCGAATTTTAACATTCTCTTCTTCGCAAGCTCCGAAGAGAACTATGTTTCCCGTCTATTTCACAGACAAACACACACAATTAGGGTAGTGAGCTCACCGTCACCTCAGTACGGTCGGGCATTTATTGCAATTGGCTCCTCAACTCAGTAACACCATTACTCTCTACACATTGTAGCTCTCATAGCATGTACATACTTATACAGGAGCCTAATACAACAACAACAAGTCATGTGCTGCGAGCTGGCGACCTATTTTACCCTGGTTGCCAATTGTTTAGCCAAAGTCGGGCTGGTCGGTTAAACCAAGGCTCTGTCCAGCGGATGTTTAACGCATCCTGACTTGTAAGTAACTTCTAACCGGCGAAGTTCAAAAGCTCATCTGCGTGAACAAGGTCGAAAACATCCTGGCTAAGCAAATAATGCGTTACAGGTACACCTGAA
>NW_017802981.1:0-629 GCF_001625305.1 Branchiostoma belcheri
GACCGCTTCATCTTTTGACTAATTATTATTACTTATATGTAAGTAATAATCCGGAGGCATGATGATGATGATGATATGTAAGTTACAGACTGTAAGTTCCCATGCAAACTCTAAGTACTCATAGAAACTCTAGGTTCCCATACAAACTCTAAGTACTCATAGAAACTCTAAGTACCCATAGAAACTCAAAGTACTCATAGAAACTCAAAGTACTCATAGAAACTAGAAGTACACACACAAGAAAAAATTGTGCCTATGGTCTTTCGTAAAATTTCGTACAAACCAAAATCGGACTGGACTGCTTTTTCCGCCAATCGGACTGGACTCCTTTTTCCATAAACCCGGTGGTGGGGCTGGAGGCGTCACTCGGCGGAATCAGGACACTTCGGCCCCTAGACAGTTCGGCCCCGACACTTCGGCCCCAAGGCCAGGACGCTTCGGCCCCAAGGCCAGGACAATTCGGCCCTAGGTCGAAGACAGTTCGGACCCAGGCTGAAAACCGTAAAATACATGTGTGTGTGTGTGTGTGGCAAATAAAATAAAACAAAATAAAACAGCGCCGTGTACGTTTGTTAGTACGTGGCCTGCAAGCCAATGGTCGGGCCGGGGCATCTCAGGTCGCGGTGGTG
>NW_017802981.1:662-2913 GCF_001625305.1 Branchiostoma belcheri
CAGTCCTCCCGGACGGCCCCTCAGGTCGGTGGTCGGGCTGGAGGGCATCACTCGGCCGGTGGTCGGGCCGGGGAGCGTGCAAGCCGATGGCCGGGCTGTGGCATTCATCAGGGCCCGTTGGTGGTTGACGATGCAGGCTGTGGCAGCAGGACGGCCCCTCCTGCCGGTGTATTAGTTGATTAGCATAGCATAAATTTCAACGTTCATCTGTGTTGGTACAATTATTTACATCGAAGTTTGTGTACATACATACAATGTATTCCACTTGTTAAAATGACTGGGATTTTGTGACAAGTGGATCGATCCATAACTAGCGCCACCTAGCGAACCTCTGAAACATTTGCTTAAATCGCGGGAAATTTGAAATAACAAGCGATAAAGTCCACATAAAACCGGAAACTTCAACGTCAACAATCTAAAGCAAGTAGGTTTTCGTCCGGTGGCCATTTCATTTCATTTTGCAAGTAGCCAGTTTTCAAGATTACGCTACGAAATTTCAGGCAGTTTCGTGGCGTACTTTTTCTGCTACATGTATTATTTACACTATTGTTTACCAATCTGAGAAATGGCTTCGATAGTTTCAGATGGTAACGAATGTTTACGAGACGGAAGTTAGTGTTCCTTTCTTCAAGAAGCACTCGAGTCTGGTATATCCCGGTTTTAGTGACACTCTTCCAAGTTTGTCCCCGATGAATGGGGATTTTGCGCCTGTGGGACCTTCTGTTTACGGCAGGAGTTTGATTAGCTTGATTTTGAGTTTGATTTGATCAGCTGAATTTGGCGGTAGAAGAGCCCGAAACATTCCTAATCAATCGGCATGAATAAGCCAGGGTTTCTGTTGATGAGATTCGTTCTATGGGCAAGATGAAACTGTGTAGCGAACAATACTGAAAATATGATCGGGCTCACCGTTGTTATTGTTCCTCGCCATTTTCTCCAAAACTTCGAATTCAAAGCAAAGCAAGGCAGAGATTACGATGAGAGAAGATTGCGCGTGTACTACCCTCAGGTAGAACACCATGATAATTCAAATGAGCTCATCAGGTCCCGTGCGCATATATATACGCTCTGTCGCGACGTACGGCTAGACATGACGTGAGTCTAGACGTCTGGCTGGCTGTGTTGACGAGTCCACTTACAGTGGGGGTGGAGCGAATTATGCTTCAGTCTGTCTTCCGCTCATTTAATAGGCCATGTTGATTTGATTATATGGTTGACATCCTCTGGGTACCCCAAAACTGAAGCAAGCGTGCGAGTAAAGAAAAAGTTTGGCAAAAAAAAAAATAGCCTTCATTATGAAAGGCTGAACAAATGACTGAACATACTATGGCGAATAATGGACTCTTCGTTTTCATTTCTTCGCATTTTCTTCCTTTCCTTTGGAATCAATTTTGACATTAGTATTCGTTTTCCAAAATTATTTTTTGCAACTTACGGCATATATTTGGTCATTTTGCAGGTGCCTTGTGCGATTTACGGTGTGGTCAAAAGCTTCTTTTTGGTGGAATGGACGAATATTCATGCGCGCGTGGATGTCATCCATATGATCAAATCAACATGGCCTTACCTTTGCCAGAAGGTTATGTTTTGTCAGTGTGTGTGCCAGTGTGTGTGTGCGTGCGCGCGCGCGCATATGTACGTATGTGTGTAACTACGTAGTTTTAAGCACGATAACTCGAGAAGCTGGATGGATTCGAAAAAAAAACAGTTACTCAAGAGCAACTGGATATGATTTTGGAAACGGCCAAACGTTTCAGGTAGCATCCAGTATCTTTCGTGAGAGAGAGACTTGTGAGAAGGGCAGGTTTATAAGCTATAATCACCGAGTAAAACCGGTTCTATGAGGCCTCATCTGCATTGATAAGTCTTTGTTAGTTGCTATCGTGGTTATAGCAAGTGACAAGACATTATCACAATAGTGGGACAGATAACTGAAATAATCTTTCAAATTGTGATACAAGCACCAAACTTGGTACAAACACTCATGAGACATTACTCTTTTGAAAAAGTACGCGGGCCACTTGATTTGACTTTTGGCGCCCCCTAGCGGCGCTTTTTGGTACTGCAGCCAGTCTTCCCGGGCTTTGTATCTCCTGTTCTAAACATGCTAAAAAAGCTGTTAAAGTAAGGAAGAAGTGACGTAAATTTGGTATCTCTAGCTGCTTGCGTTGGAACTGCAGGGGCGTTTTTTGCCGGTGCCAAAATTTGCTCCAAGGGCGCTTTTGGTACTGCAGCCGACCTTCCGAAGCAA
>NW_017802982.1:0-2912 GCF_001625305.1 Branchiostoma belcheri
GTTCGGTTACTTTTCGTAGTATTACGGCTACATTGCTTATCATTCATATGTGAACCAAGTATAACAATCAGTATAATAGGTTAATAATTGAAATTGAAACTTTATTGCATGTTCATTCCCCGGAGGGATAAATGCATGGATGTACAATGTACTAGAGATTACTAAAACAATAGTAATATAAAAGGCTAACATTAGGTCTAAGGTATACAATGCTAAAAATAAGATAAAAAGAAATATAAATATAAGTGGTATTGATCTAAGTTCTAATGGCTTCTTCTCTCTTTTTGAAACATTTTGAAATATACTTACATACTTCATTGATGACGTCTATATTTGTACATGATATGATATATTTAAAGGTGTCTTCCTTTGATAATGTTTTACATTTTTTGTCGAGCTTAATTGAACTGAACAGTGATTTACGTTCGTTATCATATAATTTACAGTCAAGCATAAAATGCGATTCATCTTCAATACACGAATTGTTACAGAATGTACACAGTCTATCTTGTAACGGTGTACGGCTATGCCTGCCAGATTCTATGTGTAGAGGGTGGTCGCTAATACGGAGTTTACACATGGCTCTGCGGTTTTCAAAATTTGGGATGTCTAAATATGGTTCTCTGTCGTATAGTACTTTGAATGTTTTGTATGTTCTCAGTTTGTTGCCTTGATTTTTCCTTTGTCCTTGTGCTTGTAGTGCTGAGTTGAATTTCTGGATGAATATATCTTTTAATCTTTGTCTTAGTTCATGCAGATGGAATGGTTTGTTAATATAGTCATGTGTATATAGGCAGGCATAGCCGGACTCCTCTAAAATTGTCTTCATGTTCAACAACCAACAGGGTACTTTACTTCTAACAAGGTCTTTTTGTACTATGTACAATAATATCAATGGCACACTATAATCGTGAAATGATGAAAACAATTAAAGATACCAAACTCACTAGTGCGTATGTTCATGTATGTTCTGATAGATGACGTCCATCGGGTCCAGGTTCATGTTGATAAGTGGAATGCTTCTGTCCGGAGGCTGTACTGTCCTGTTTGGGTAAGTCTCGTGGCTTCAGCACATCTCTCAATGTTGTATCCACGTATTCATTGTGTATGTGTGTCTACGAATGTTGCTGGTCATTCAATAGTCATGAATAGTGACAGTAGATGTTGACCTAATGTCGAAGACGCTCCTAACTGCCCATCACTAAGACTTAGCAAACAAACAAACAAACAAACAAACACTTTGACTTCATCTCAACCCTCCAGACTAAATTTTTAGCTTAGGAGCGCATGCGCTCCTAGCCTCAAAAAGTTAGGCGCGCAGGCAAACATTTGGGCGCGCAAACAAAAAATCTGGTCGCGCAAAGTACTTTTTAATTTACAAGCCAAGAGAATAATGTACCTAAACAGACAATTAATCATTCTTTCATTATCATAGAAACAACATAAAAATTCACCATTTGTACTTAAAGAAAATTATATATTGTGATAAATGAAAGACCAAACAATGATTTTACAAGTAACTGTCTTTAATGTGTTCAAAGTCACTTCATCTCAGTCGTTAGACCAGGCTGACTGATATGTCGGTCTCCTACTCCTAGGCCTCTGCAGGGTTGGACAAGTTTTCTAAAATCCAACCCTATTGGGCAAGTGCATGGTCATTTTCACTTGCCCGAACCAACTTTTCACTTGCCCGAAATATAAATGACATATATCTATGCATTTAACATTGCAACAATGAAATAGTTTTATTTTTGGAGAAAAAAACACTTAAATGTTTTAAGCAATAATACACTGAGTTATTTATGATCTAACGGTTAATAATATTAACATTGCTACTCAAACCATTTTGTTATCATTAAAGGTACAGATTTTCCACAACAATATGAAGACAATTTTCTTTATTTCTTACAACTTTTCAGGTAACACTACATGTCTGAAGTAGTTTCATTGACTGAAAAATAATTCTTAAAAAATTAAATACAATAAAAAAAAGCTCATGGAAAAAAGGACAGAGTAGAAAACATAAAAGGGGAAGAATAAAAAAAATAGGCTTCATTTGGAATTGCCTATAATTTCTAAATTATGATTATTTAATAATATATGCTACACAAATGTCTAAAATTAATACCTTCAGTTGAAACTTTGCTACTAATATTAATTATTTCTTCACCTGTATCAGAACAATCTACAACTTAGTTTGAAAAGTCTGCACAACAGACATCTGCCCAAGTTTTTCTTAGAGGAGTTCTAGTAGAAAATCCTATCAGTCACGCATTGCAAAACTTCCCTGTCCTGGACGCTCCTGGGCCATGAGGGAGGATCTCTTTTCAAACACAAACTTTGCCAACAGTCAAATATCACAAGTTGTGGCTGATAAAGATATTTATCTAATTGATTTCCTCCCAAATTTAGGCCAGATGTCAGTTTAGAATCCCCTAAACAATTCTGGAAACACCGTGTATGACTCCCGGTCGCGCTAGGTCGCCGGCTGCACAAGCTTGAAGGCGAGATCTCGTCACCTGACCCCTCTAATGGTATAAGGATATCAAGTCTCGCGAGAGTCGGGCTGCCGAGAGGTCACGCCAGATGAAAACAAAATGGCGCCCCGGTTGTGACGGGCCTGTTTTTTCGTCGAAAAAAAGCTGTTTGCCGGTTTATTTGCCGAGATAATGGTATCTACGGACTTGTAATGGGTTTTCTGACAAATGAACATGATTTTGCCTGGCATTGATATGACATTCTTACGGGAAAAAATAAGAAATTTTTGCCTCTAACAGCGCTATAGCCAATAATTTAGGCGCACCGCGGATTCTCTGCCGGTCGCGCAGTGCGCGACCAGAGTAAAAAGTTTAGTCGCATTTAGTAATTTTTGGTCGCATATGCGACCAAAACGGTCGCAGTCTGGAGGGTTG
>NW_017802983.1:0-2909 GCF_001625305.1 Branchiostoma belcheri
GTCATCTCGGCTCGACTGCCAAACTCGTGTCATCTCGGCTCAACTGCCAAACTCGTGTCATCTCGGCTCAACTGCCAAACACGCGTCATCTCGGCTCAACTACCAAACTCGCGTCATCTCGGCTCAACGGCCAATCTCGTGTCATCTCGGCGCGACTGCCGACCTCGTGACTTCTCGGCTCAACTGCCAAACTCGTGTCATCTCGGCTCAAAGGCCAATCTCGTGTCATCTCGGCTCAACGGCCAATCTCGTGTCATCTCGGCTCAAAGGCCAATCTCGTGTCATCTCGGCTCAACGGCCAATCTCGTGTCATCTCGGTTCAACCGCCAAACCCGTGTCATCTCGGCTCAACTGCCAACCTCGTGTCCTCTCGGCTCAACTGCCACACTTGTGTCTCTCGGCTCACACGCCAAAGCCGCGTCATCTCGGCTCAAACGACGAACTCGTGTCATCTTGGCTCAAACGCCAAAACTCGTGTCCGCTCGGCTCAACTGCCGAACTTGTGTCATCTCGGCTCAACTGCCAAACTCGTGTCATCCCAGATCCACTGCCAAACTCGTGTCATCTCGGCTCAACTGCCAAACTCGCATCATCCCAGCTCAACTGACAAACTCGTGTCATCCCGGCTCAACTGCCAAACTCGTGTCATCCCGGCTCAACTGCCGAACTCGTGTCATCTCGGCTCCACTGCGAAACTCGCGTCATCTCGGCTCAACTGCCAAACTCGTGTCATCCGGGATCAACTGCCAAACTCGTGTCATCTCGGCTCAACTGCCAAACTCGTGTCATCTCGGCTCAACTGCCAAACTCGCGTCATCTCGGCTCCACTGCCAAACTCGTGTCATCTCGGCTCAACTGCGAAACTCGCGTCATCTCGGCTCAACCGCCAAACCCGTGTCATCTCGGCTCACCTGCCAACCCCGTGTCATCTCGGCTCAACTGCCAAACTCGCGTCATCTCGGCTCAACTGCCAAACTCGTGTCATCTCGGCTCAACTGCCAAACTCGCGTCATCTCGGCTCAACTGCCAAACTCGTGTCATCTCGGCTCAACCGCCAAACTCGCGTCATCTCGGCTCACCTGCCAACCCCGTGTCATCTCGGCTCAACCGCCAATCTAGTGTCATCTCGGTTCGCATTCAAACGCCCCAACTCGCGTCATCTTGGCTCAACTGCGAAACTCGTGTCATCTCGTCTCAACTGCCAATCTCGTGTCATCTCTCTCAACTGCCAAACTTGTGTCACCTCGGCTCATACGCCGATCTCGTGTCATCTCGGTTCGAATTCAAACGCCACAACTCGCGTCATCTTGGCTCCAACGCCACCCTTGTGTCATCTAGGCTCAAACACCGAATTCGTGTCATCTCAGCTCACCTGCCACACTCGTGTCATCTCGGCTCAACCGCCAAAAGCCGTGTCATCTCTGCTCCACCGCCAAACTCGTGTCATCTCGGCTCCACTGCAAACTCGTGCCATCTCGGCTCAACCGTTGGATTCGTCTCGGCTCAACCTCCGAACTCGTGTCCCCTCTGCTCCACTGCCAAACTCGTGTCATCTCGGCTCAAACGCCAAACTCCTGTCACCTCGGCTTAACTGCCAACCTCGTGTCATCCCGGGGATCTCGGTTCAACCGCCAACCTCGTACCAGCCCGGTATAGACGCCGGCTTAGTATCATTTCGGCTCTACCGCCAACCTCGTGTCATCTCGGCTCAACCGACGGTTTAGTATAATCTCGGCTCAACCGCCCGATTCGTGTCATCCCGGCTCAACCGCCGAACTCGTACCAGCCCGGCCCAGCGTGCCGGTTTAGTATCGTCTGGCGTCCACGCCTCCGTTTCCGCATTATTCTTGCTCAGACTCTAGTTCTTGCTCAGACTCTGGTTCCACATGTTTCCTAACATCGCGTCCTCCCACGCGCCTCCTGACTGAGTACATTGACTGTCAGACCAGCACCGTCCCGTGCCATCTGCGCCAGGAGGCCTGGGCACATCTGATGTCAAAGAGCAAATTGAAAGTCTCCTAGAGGCTCAGAAAGAAGCCACGGTCAGATATGTAGAAGCACAGAACGAGAACAAACGTCGAGTTGAAGCCACACTGAAGAGGAGACTGGCTGAGAGGAGGAAAAAAACACAGCTACAGATGGAACCCTATGAGGAGAAGCAAACCATGGAGCAGAGAGCTCAGGAGATAATAGAACAACATGCTGCCGACAAGAAACGACTGGAACACCAACAGATGATGAACAGGCGTCTGATCCAGACCAAACTTCGTCAGAAGATGGCAGCGCGCCACATGTATAAAAGAGATGTAAAATAATTAGGCTTTGTTGTAGCTTGCTGTCTTGCGCAACTAGTGACGTTAAGCCTCCAATCAGATCTTTGATTTATCCCGTCTGTAAATAGCATAATTTGTTGTTACCATGATAAAGCGAACAAATTTCCAAGTGCATCGTGTTGTACCCATATGAAATAAATGTACGTATAATATTTTATAAGTTGCTTTAGTATGACCATCAAGATAATTATTGCTATAAATAGCGTTCAAATTGTAATCAACTATAACACTGCGTATGACAAAATATGAATAATGAAAAATTATATGAAAAAAAATTGCATCTATTTGCTACCGTTTCTGAGACCTGCCATGACCTTTGCATTATGTAATTAGCATATTTTCTGTAACAACATGATATTGATATTACATTTTTATCATTTAAAGGTTTGACATTTTTTTATGAAATTATGCATTATTCTATTACTCGTATCTCTGTTCTTCAAAATCGAGTGATAAGTTAAAGTTCTCTAGTTGTTGTAAAAAAATTAGCCATACCAATAAAAACCAGCATGCTAAACGTACTAGTAAACACAGATCGTATCTGTATATGATTTTACAGTAAGTATAACCGCCCTC
>NW_017802984.1:0-2392 GCF_001625305.1 Branchiostoma belcheri
AAAAAAAAAAAAAAAAAAAAAAAAAAAAAAAAAAAAAAAAAAAAAAAAAAAAAAAAAAAAAAAAAAAATCCGCTGCTCAATAAAACAATAACAAATGTAAACATAAAGATGACAATAAAATATAGCATTAACATAAAATGAAAGTGGCTGGCGCACCAATACCTAGCATAACATTATTGAGATTGGTCAAATCTTCCAGAATGGTGGATGTAGTTAAACACAATATCAAAGATACGGCAGTTGGTAGGGTAAGGGAGGCTGGGGCTACCTGTAAGAAGTAAAGTACATAATGTGGCGTCATTTACGTTGAGTGGGTCGGAAGGAAGTATGTTTTCAAGATGAAGGCAAGATATGGATAACAACATTTTAGTCCTTTCAGTATTATAACATTTGCAGTGTAATAAATAGTGATCTGGTGTCTCATTTGGATGCCCACATTTGCACTCGGGACTACTGATACAGTGATGCTGGAATAGGTGGTAGTTCAGCTGGCTGAAACCAAGCCTGAGTCTGGTAAGGTGAGTCACATGGTGTCCGTGGCCATGAGAGTAGTGGGGATGTCTGGGCATGCTATCAAAGCAAGACTCTAATTCATTTTTGAATGCACGAATGGATGGGGATTCTTTGGCGGTCTGGGGTAACTTGTTCCAAGAGAAAACAGCAGAAGGCAAGAAAGATTTTTTGTACTTTTCAGTTCTGATGGTAAGAGGGAGATAATTCTGGTCAGTACGCAGGCCATAAGGGGTGGAATCACGGATAAGTGGAGGAACCAAGTCTTGTAGATATTTGGGAACTAAGCCATTGGCCATTTTATAAAAGTGAACAAGTTTGAACTTTTCGCGTCTGTTGGCAAGTGTTTCCCAACCGACGTCACATAGAATGCGGTGGTGATTCGTCCCTCTCATTGCGCCTGTGCAAGCCCGGGCAGCGGACACCTGGACTGACTCAAGGAGGTCTGAATCCTTCATAAGAACACCACACCAGGCAACATTGGCGTACTCAAGTAAAGGACGTATCATGGCTTTGTACAAGATTTCAAGCGTTTTCCGTGGCACAAAATTTGATATTCTTGTCAACAAGTTAACTCGCTTCATTGCTTTCGTCACCAGAGTTGACACGTGGAGTGACCATGATAGATTTGGAGTGAGATGTAAGCCAAGGTGCTGGTGAGAGGGGGTTTCAGTCAGCTGAACACCTCTAAAGTATAGTGGTGGGTGAAGAACCTTTCTTCTTTTAGAGGAAAAAGTCATCAGTTCTGTTTTGCCGGGATTGAATGTTACAAGCCACTGGTCTGACCAGTCTGACACTACACTGAGATCATGATTCAGTCTGTTCGCTGAGACAACGGGATCCATGATTATCTCTAACAGTGCGGTGTCATCAGCAAAAAGACGGGAATCTGTTCGTAGGTTGTCAACAAGGTCATTTATAAAAACAAGAAAGAGCAATGGGCCGAGAAGTGACCCTTGTGGAACACCTGCATCAATTGATAGCCATTCAGAGCACATCCCGTTTATAACAACTCGCTGTTTACGATCGCTCAGGTAGGATTCAATCCATAATAAGAGAGACCCAGTAACTCCTAGTTGTCGCAACTTAAAGATTAATCCCCCATGCCAAACCTTATCAAAAGCTTTAGATATGTCAAGAAAAACTGCACGGGTTTCGAGGCCTTGGTCAAGTGCTTGATGAATTTTGTGGACTAAATAGGTCAATGAATTAACGGTGGAATCTCCCAAGGCGAACCCGGCATTACGGTCAGTGAGAAGCTTGTTTCTGTGGAAGTATGAGGACAGTTGATTATGGACTATTCTTTCAAAGACCTTTGACACACAACATAGGAGGGATATGGGTCTGTAGTTTTCCTTGATCTGCTTGTCTCCTTTCTTGTGCACGGGCGCAACATTCGAACATTTCCAAATTTTTGGAAAATGTCCGCACTGTAGTGAAACGTTAAACAATGATGATAAAGGGGCGGCTAGTGACTGGGCAACATTTTTTAAGAGTCTATTTCCTAGGCCGTCGGGTCCTGTGGCCTTGTTAACATTAAGATCGCACAAAACTTTGTAAACATCAAGGGGGGAGCAGACGATTGAGTCAATAACAGACTCTGTTCTAAGAGTAAACAAGGGAAGAGAGGCGCCCAATGTGTTGAGTTGCGTTTGAGATGCAAAGTAGCGATTGAAGACATTAGCCTTGGTCTTGTCGTCCGTAACAGTACATCCGTTTTCGAGTAAAGGTGGTAACGTGCGATCAATCTTACCCATAAAAATTTCTTTGGAAACAGACCACCAGTGTTTAGGATTAGAGGATGTATTTACTAAACCAAGACAGAGGCTAAGCCGGTGGTTGTACTTCGCTTTCCTAATTAGTTTTGTACACATATTACGGA
>NW_017802984.1:2412-2906 GCF_001625305.1 Branchiostoma belcheri
GGACACCTGGACTGACTCAAGGAGGTCTGAATCCTTCATAAGAACACCACACCAGGCAACATTGGCGTACTCAAGTAAAGGACGTATCATGGCTTTGTACAAGATTTCAAGCGTTTTCCGTGGCACAAAATTTGATATTCTTGTCAACAAGTTAACTCGCTTCATTGCTTTCGTCACCAGAGTTGACACGTGGAGTGACCATGATAAATTTGGAGTGAGATGTAAGCCAAGGTGCTGGTGAGAGGGGGTTTCAGTCAGCTGAACACCTCTAAAGTATAGTGGTGGGTGAAGAACCTTTCTTCTTTTAGAGGAAAAAGTCATCAGTTCTGTTTTGCCGGGATTGAATGTTACAAGCCACTGGTCTGACCAGTCTGACACTACACTGAGATCATGATTCAGTCTGTTCGCTGAGACAACGGGATCCATGATTATCTCTAACAGTGCGGTGTCATCAGCAAAAAGACGGGCATTCCAAAAATGGTTCATGTACTCTT
>NW_017802985.1:0-2903 GCF_001625305.1 Branchiostoma belcheri
TTGCCGAACCACTTCTTAACCTGCAGCTTCTTCCTGCCAAGCATCTTCATCTCAACCTAAGGGGACAGATGGGTCTTGTGTTAGTATTGCAGAAAGCCTAAAACAACTGTGTACAAATATCTCAATCATGATGTGTAGTGATTCATAATCTCCAAGCAGATCCTGTGGTGGCAAGACAGTACCAGGTATCCATTGGCCAGAGGAGTGACCATTAGCCACCGAAAGACGCTTCTCTGGCCAATGGATAGTGTCTTGGAGATTAGAGATTCAGACACTAACAAGGCCTGTATATTTATACCTTGCTATTTGCAACATGTATACTATAATATGTCACCTTATGACTTGTTATCACTATCAAAGATGAAGTGATTCTTACATTGAGATGTTTGAAGCTTTTCTTCAGGGTTCCCCTGGGGCCCTTCACAGTGACCACTCGGGCATTGACAGTGACGGTGACTGGAATTAAAGAATAGAAAAACCTTATTAGAGACTCATGTAATGGTTAACGTGGCACCAACAATTAGACTTTCCACTTTGACATATATGCAGACATTAAGTTTAGATATACATAGAACTTCTGTATATGGTAGGGCTGACTCATTCCAAAGTAAGATTAAAACAAAACAAAACATATATCCTTACATAAAATAAAACTTAAATACTTACTCCCCGGGGGGATTTTCACCTCCTCACTAGACTTGATGGTCCTCATGGCTATAAAAAGAGGCACAGCCAAGTCAACATCACGTTCAAATACAGAAAATATATACAAATGCTATTTAAGCTTTTAGACTACTAGTATATTATAATTTGACAAAATGCTGAGGCTAAATTGTGAACTGGAGATTATACAAGGAAAACTTTTATTCTCACAAATTGTGAAACAATGATTTTTGACCATCAGAACTTGTACGTGTCACAAAACATGGACCAAATCTTGACACTCCTTCCCAACACGAATTACTCAAATAACATTTACCACCAGAACTTATAGCTGTATTTGCATTTCATATTTTTGAAGCAAATACCATACGTGGAAGGGGCGGAAAATTCATTTACTGTATCTTAAAAATATATAATTTTATTTTACCACGTTATTTTTTTTTAGGGTGCGATTTCTGTCAGTAAAAATTTGTTACTGGACTTGAGTTTACGACAGCGTTGTGCTAGATTCTATTTTACTATACACGCTATACAGTATATACGTTGTATCTTGACATGGTACTTAAGCTCTAAATCTTTTCGATTTCTACGTGTCGTGCATTCTGTTGGTAGCTAGGACAGAAATAAGTTAGGAACGATATGTTGTCCATAGTATGTCGCCATGTTGGAACTCAGGTCCTGGATCGAGTCTTGAAATCACGGCCCAAAAGCTGTCATACCAACACGATCCTACATAAAATAACGACCCCCACAGCACCATTATAGTGTTTCCTGTTGGTATTGAATGTTTTTCAGGGCTGATGATTCTACATTGGATAAATATTAGAAGGATTGTGAAGTAATTCCGTTTTAGGCTTACCTCTAGCGCAATGGAGGAAAGAAAGAGGAAGTACAAGGCATTGTGGGAGCGGAACTAGCTCGCGATACGCTGTGTTTGTATCCCGAGTACGGATTGGTTGGTGGTGACAGCAAATATCCAATCACAGCATCTGTTTAAAACCTTTGTAAGCAAGTTTTCGCGGGAAAACATGGCGGACAAGAAGGTGGGTCCACGCGTTCTGATGCGTGATTAAAATTCGTTTGTAACGATCTTACAGATGTTTCTGTACAAGTAACACTTGTCAGAAGCTTTACAAACACCTCCAATGATGCGATAACTTACTGCCAGGCGTTAACGTTGAAACTTGAGAGGGAAATATGAAGGGGGAGGGCAGTTTCCTTACCTTGATTGAGCTTGACATTTGTTGCTTTGCAGAGAATCGTGATAAGGTCTCATTCGTGAGTTTTTGTTAACTATAGCCGCCTATGGCAAAATACGTAACTTTACATAGGCCAAAACCCAATAATTTGAATGACAGCCATCTAGTCTATCCAATCAATTTTGAGCACAATGGCCCTACATTACGTAAAAAAATTCCCAACCAGATCTAACCCAACAATCTCTTTTTATTACAGGTTTGCGATAGCAAAACCTGTTCTATTTTACCTGGATTTTATGGGCGCCGCCATTTTGTTTCCCGTCATGCAATGGGGCAGGTCAAAGTTGAGTGAGGTGCATTGTGGGACCTGTCACAGGCCTACATACCTAGCGGTATGTTTGGAAAGAGCAGTAATTGAAAGCCTACCTGGTTGTGTGTTCATTTTGGCAGAAGTGTATAGAGGCGATGGCTTTGACGTAATAAAGGCGAGTCTGATTGTGTTTAGCACTTGACGTAATTTTCTTAGCATGACGGGAAGGAAACTTGGCGGACCTAATGCGGCGGAACTTTAAAGTTGTTTTTTTTATGATGAGATGGTGAGGCTTTGGTATTAGTAGGGTGGTCTTGAGGATCTTGTCGAGGCCGAGCCTAGGGACGACAGATTGTCCTCAAGTACAGGGGTTAGTAGGTGGGATAAGTGGCATGAAGTTTTGGTATGAGTACACTTCCTGATTTCAAGTTCATTATGGAAATTGTAAGTTTTTTTTCAAGCTTACCAGTCCATTATACAGTGACTGTATAGGCGTTTGTAAACGTTTTTACGACCTGCCTTTCAGGCTGCTTGAACTTAACAATGCCGTCGCTTGCGACTCTCCATCTGTCTGAAATCCCCTGTCCTCCACCCAACCAAGGAACATAATTGAAGTATCTGATCAAAACGTTAATTATAGCTCACTTTCAACCTATCCTGATCTAATCTAATTGTCATATCCCATAGCTCTGGTCATATCCATTAAATGACACCTTTTCCTTCTGTGTGAG
>NW_017802986.1:0-2901 GCF_001625305.1 Branchiostoma belcheri
ACGGCGGTCTGTCACTACGGCATTCTTCCCATTGCTATGCGCGTTCGAAAAGGTATCGGGTTACAAGACGCTATTTTGGCCTGTTTTGGACTACCCGTAAAATATTTGAAAATACACAAATAATATTTAGGGGTAAATTTCGTCAAATTAAATTGAAATTATCGTCTTAATATCCTTTAAATGTTAGCTTTTATGTTAAATCAATGATTTTTTTAAATTTTGCTCAGAAAGTCGATTATTTTCGGGTTTCCGAGCACAAGTCATATCACGTTTTTAGGCAAACATCGTTCAAACCTGGCTACGTATATTACCCCAGATCCCCGATTTGTATATTTTTCGCAGACTAGGAATAAGACAAAAATCGTGTTTTAGGATTTTTTAATTTCTGCTTTTTAAGTCTAGTTTTTGTCGACATATTGGTGAAAAAATAGCATTTTTTGACATTTTTCTCACTAAATTACCCATAATTCAAAATTGAGGCCATTTTTCAAAAATCCCTAAAACACGATTTTCGGGACAACCATTACAGTCATTTTGAGCCGTAAATGGGGTATGTTTGACTCTCCATGTTTCCAGGTTTGAACGAGTTTTGGAGACATGTCATATCGTTAGAAAGTGTGCATTGTGTTATTCATACTGGTGTAAAGAATCATTACAGTATTCAAGGTCACTCAAGGATACGACAGTAGCTTCGCTACATGTTACATGTCCACCAAAAAAAATGACGGACATGTACTGTCCAGGAAACTGTTTGTATCTATAGAAAAGTGTTGTTTTTTATCTGTTGCAATGCACGGAGGTAGAAAGGCTTGTTTTGCCGCTTTACAGTAAATGACCGCAGGTGACCCCGAAATAGAACGCGGGTTCGATTCGAATTGCCCAGATCGAACACGATCGAACACAGTTCGGGTTCTATGACATGTGGGAACTTGCAGTCCAGATTTTACCACCGTGCATCTTAATCATACTGCAGTGTGATTCACTTAGCAGAGTTATTATTAAAGGTTATCAATAGCAGACTGTGCCTGTTCATTAGAATTTTTGAAAGTTTATTTCAATCTTTGTCAATCATCACCTAAGTTACCCTCATACCAGAAATTACGACAATCCGTCAACCGGTTCTTGAGTAATCCTACTTCGAAGATATTTCAACAAACGCTCCTTTAGTTTCAGAACAAGCCGCTCGGAGCCGAAACTCATGTCACTCCTTTCCTTCCCTAAGAGCTATCTACCATCCAAAATTCTTGACCCTAGCATGTCAAGATCGCGAGATATTAAAACCAAAAATTCTGCTGCAGTACCAATGCAAACCGCCAGGAAGACAAAAATCTAATCATTTCTAGGTCTCATCAAGACCTACTCACCTACCATATTTCATGACAATCCATTAAAAGCTTCTTGAGTTATCGTGCTAAGCCGCATACATAAATACACACAATCATACATACATACACATGTACACATACACACAAACGCTACTGAAAAAAGATAACATTTTGGTACTGTAAATCTTGAAATGATCGTGGTGGTAATGATTTCGCGGTATTCACGATGGCCGCTCCATCGCGAAGTCATGAGATCGCGAATGTAATTGTTTTATGTATTACAACAGCTGGATAACCAGTCTTTTGGCACTTAGCCCTCATGGACATGAATGTGCAAATACTACTGAACATCATTGTCATTGTTTATACCGGCTACAATGGGTGGGTGGAATGTACACCTGGCACGGACGTTTGTTTACTGGTAAACCCAGATGAAGTCACGCATGCACTTGCTTCACTCATTCAAATACATATTAGGGGAGTCCTAATAAACACGCTATTTGATCCTTCTGTTGTGTAAGACATGCATCAATAGCCCCATACTGGCCAAAAATGTGTACTATACACTATACTGTACAATGCCACAAGAGTAAAACCAAGAGTAAAAGCACTGATGGCACTGTAAATGTACTGCCGTAGTGAAGTATTGTTTCAACAGTGAAGTTTAAACACCGCAAAAATACCATTTCCTTTCCTAACGCGAAATTTATCCCCACGGAACATAAATGAGCTTACAGTAATAAGACATGTAAGGCTACCGTGTGATTTCGACGCTCGAGGTAGAATTTTTAACCAGGTTGTGACAGAACAAACCACTGGCAAGAATCCAAAACAGCCTTTCCACCAACATGGCAGGTGACTTGTAAAATACTTGCGACTATCCCGTGATCGCTCCCGAGAATGAACAGTTCCCATGCCGTTACGTAAGGCCAGAGCCGAACTAAACCCGTATCTATCTTTCAGACGAAATAAAAAAAGGACAAAACTCACCGACGTCCGACTTGCTGGCAGGACGGCTCTTCGGTGACTGATTCTAAAGAACAGAAGAACTATGTTTATAGCAACATAGGGAACACGCAAATGACACTGAACAAAAGTCCGTCTGACCCTATCTGACATACACAAACAGGAAGTGAGTCACTCTTCCGAGAAACATAATGAAACGAGAAAGACAATAATATTTCCTATCCTTCTTTCTTCTACGAGTAAAGAGCGTGGGAAGGGCAAACACATAGCACTACCAGCGGACCACCCCCCTGCTGTAGTGCCTTGCACAACTGTGTGTAGCCCAAGGGCTACAGAAATTGATATAGGCACCACTCCTATGCTCTGCAATAGACTGGAACGGGACCTTTTACCCTTCTTTCCACGTGGCACTACAAGTAACTGTTCTTACGAGGGAATTCCATAACGTAAATTAGTCAATAAGATTTAAAAAAAAGGATTCTATATGTATAAAGCTTTACAAAACAGTAAATATGTTGGTCTCTGAGTGTTTGTTTTGGTAACAACCGACTTGAGAAAACTAACTTCAACACCCGGCTGTCGTCTGCATTTCCCATGATCCCTCAGAAAA
>NW_017802987.1:0-2900 GCF_001625305.1 Branchiostoma belcheri
TCTAGAATGGTTCGAAGTACCGACTTTAACAGTGTTAGGGTTAGTTTATAGCAACAACATGAATAGTGAAGTCTGTTAGGATTTTACTCCAAAAGTAGAATAACTGGAAGTGGATTCTAGTAACAAAATGTAGAGCTAAGTACCGGTATGTGCTTTCTTGATTATTTTGGTCCATTTATATTGTTCTGAGGGACACGTGTAAGAATCAGTTTCTAAAACCTGTAAGAATCAGTTTCTAAAACCTCTTATAGAATGTTCTAATAGTGACTTGTATGTAGAGTACATTCTGTTGTTTTGAATTTAATTCTGTAAGACTACTATATATACATGTACCTTATATGTGTACATTCTTCGCTCAATGCAGTTATTAAAGTCAAACTACACCTACTAGTATTCGTTTTCAATTGTCTTTCTTGTACATTGTCTTTGAAGTCAGGAACAAATATGCAAATACACAGAATGTGCCCTTAATATGCCTCTGACTATGACTGACACAAAAACTCTTGAGCTGCTGAATGAGCATGACTGCATGGTTAATTGTTTGGGTACAATTACATACGTACTAGAAGAATGTGAATTAAAACTTCCCCGGGACGAAATTTAGATTTTGACAAACCTTAGTAAAACTAGTTTCAAATTAAAATTCTGAAAAAACATCTCGAGATGTTTTGAAAAAATCTGTAGATGTTTTGAAAAAATCTGTAGATGTTTTGAAAAAATCTGTAGATGTTTTGAAAAAATCTCGAAATTTTTTGAAAACATCTGGAGATTTTTTCAAAACATCTACAGATTTCACATTATATACATGCTACATGTAGAAATAGCATTCGGGTATGTGTTTGATACTTAATTCGGGGCATTTTAGAAAGGAACAAAGGGCTTTCGGAACATAAATATTTCGGACCATAGGGCTTTCGGAACATAACGCGAGCTTAAAACGTACCGGCCGCGGGTTCCGTATCTCGTCTAAAACTGCACAGATTTCTTTAAGATTCGGCTGATATGTTCATTGAAGCTTAAAAAGTTACTGTATGAGTTCCCGTGCTGATGTCGTAATTAGTCATTGAGTTATTTTCAATCAAAATTTGCTTCATTCAAACATCTGTCACAACCTTTAAAATATACCTTTACTTTCCTTCAAAACGATTCGGTATTACCATTGTAAAAGGAAGTGGTGATACCACTGAAAGGTATCAGACCTATGTAGAATATTATGTCTATTTCATAATGTAGATCCCTAACTCTACCTTATTATTGCAATACCGCACATTTCAGTTGGGTTTAGGACACGCCCAAAAAATGAAGCCAAATGACTGACCTGTATCTACCAAAAGGAATGGAAGAAGAGTAGATTTGTTAACAACACACAACGATCAGTATTTCAGGATACTAATGTCGAAGTTTCATCCTAAAATATCATTTCATTCTCGATTTAGAAAGTAAAACTCAATTTAGGGCGATGCGGTCAAAATCGAGCTAGAATTGTCTTTGCGAAACATAGCGGTTTGAAGACGGTTTCGCATCGCGGGAGCTTGAAACGTGCTGGTTTCCGTATCTCGCTTAAACCTACACGGATTCTTTCAAATTTGGCTGGTATATTTATAAAAGCTTATAAAGTTACGGTATGAATTTTCATGCTGATGTCATGATTAGTCATTGAGTTATTTTCAATTGAAATTTCTTCATGAAAGCATAGATCTCTCACAACTTTTCAAATATAAGTTGACTTTTCTACAAAACGATTGGGTGCAACCGATAAAAAAGGAAGTGGTGGTACCACTGAAAGGTACTCAACAGACGTGTATAAAAGATTATGTCCATTTTACAGTGTAAATCCCTAAATCAACCTTATCATTGCAATACCGCGTATTCCAATGGGGGTTTTGGGCATGGCCGAAAAATGGGACCAAATGAATTGCTTGTAGCTTTACGAAAATTCATCAAAGAGCAAATCTGTTCACAGCAGAGATAGACCAGTATTTCAGGATACTAATAGCTAAGTTTCAGCTCAAAATATCATTTCATTCTCGGTCTAGAAAGGAAAACGCAATTTTGCGTGATGCAGTCAAAATTGACCTAGAATTGTCTATGCCAAACATAGCGGTTTGAAGACAACCTCGCTTCGCGCGAGCTGAAATCGTGTCGGTCTCCGTATCTCATCTAAAACTACATGGAGTTCTTTCAAATTTGGCTGGTATGCTCATTGAAGCTTACAAAGTTACGGTATGAATACCCATGTTGATGTCATAATCAGTCATCGAGTTATTTTCAATTGAAATTTCTTCATAAAAGCATACATCTCTCACAACGCACGTTTCAAACTATAAGTTGACATTTCTCCGAAACGACGAGGTGCAACCAATGAAAAAGGAAGTGATGATACCACTGAAAGGTTCTCAACAGACGTATATAAAAGGTTATGTCCATTTCATAATGTAAATCCCTAAATCTACCTTATCATTGCAATACCGCACATTTCAGTGAGATTTTAGGGCATGACCGAAAAATGGGGCCAAATGAATTGCTTGTAGCTTTGCGAGAATTCACCAAAGAGCAAATCTGTTTACAGCAGAGATAGACCAGTAGTTTAGGATACTAATGTCCAAGTTTCATTTCAAAATATCATTTCATTCTCGGTCTAGGAAGGAAAACGCAGTTTTGCGTGGTGCGGTCAAAATCGACCTAGAATTGTCTATGCGAAACATAACGGTTTGAAGGCGACCTCGCTTCGCGCGAGCTGAAATCGTGTCGGTTTCCATATCTCGTCTAAAACTGGATGGATTTCTTTCAAATTCGGCTGGTATGTTCATTGAAGCTTACAAAGTTACTGTATGAATTCCCATGCTGATGTTATAATTAGTCATTGAGTTATTTTCAATTGAAATTTCTTCATGAAAGCA
>NW_017802988.1:0-2895 GCF_001625305.1 Branchiostoma belcheri
GTATAACTTGTACATAAAACTTTTACTTACTTGTATGTAATGCTTATTTGCATACCTTTTAGAAAAGGTAACAGCCAATTTATGTTTAATTTCTATGCTTTTTAAATAAATATTTCTGAGTTCTGCCCAGAACCCATTTCCTGTGCTTGTATATAATTCAGGGGAGTGATACAACGTTATTAAGGAAATATGGGTAAAGGGGGGTAAATATGGCAAGTCGTTCTGGTAAGGGCATGTACGCGTAAATACGGGTAAATTCAACTAAATGTCAGAAATACCACGCTCGGTAAATCTCGGTAAATACCTGAAATGAGAAATACCCTTTATGGTAAATCTCGGTAAATGCCTGAAATGCATGTGAAAAATACCCCATATGGTAAATCTCGGTAAATATATGTGAGAAATACCGCGCACGTTAAATCTCGCTAAATACGTATTTACACGAAACCGGTAAATGTGGGTAAATAAGGCAAACATTACCACCTATACCATGCAGGTAAATACCGGGTAAATTTGCACATTTACCGACGGGTAAATGTTGGTAAATCACTGGTAAATGTAACCTTTACCCGGCTTTACATCACATTTACCTTGGTGGTAAATCCCACTTTTCGTGCAGTGTATCTTGTATTCATTCACTTAGACCTTCAGTTAACAATGCCTGGAAATAAATATAATTACGCCTACCAATTTTCTATTGTGAAAATTGTATAGCGCCACCAGACACGGCGGTCTGTCACTACGGCATTCTTTCCCATTGCCGAGTGCGTTCGATAAAGTATCGGGTTACAAGACGCAATTTTGGGCTAACCGTAAAACATTTGAAAATAAACAAACTAGTATAGAAGGGAAAATTTCGTTGAAATAAAATAAAATTATCGTCTTTACATACATTTAATGGTGATTTTTTGCGCTAAATGGATGATTTTTTCGGATTTCGTTAAAAAAGTCGATAGTTTTCGGGATTTCGGAGCGCCATATTTTAGCCAATCACCGAGCAAACCTGGCTACACATATAACGCAAGATCACTGATTTTTATATTTTTCGACGTTTAGGAATAAGATGAAAAATCGTGCTTTAGGGATTTTTTAATTTCTGACTTTAAGTATAGTTTTTGTCGACAAATAGGTGAAAAAATCTAATTTTTTGGCTTTTTTCACACTAAATTACCCATAATTCAAAATCAAGCGCATTTTTCAAAAATCCCAAAAGCACGATTTTCGGGACAACCCTGACAGTCATTTTGAGCCGTAAAGGGGGTATGTTAGACTCTCCATGTTTCCAGGTTTGAACGAGATTTGCAGACATGTCATATCTCCCAAAAGTGTGCATTGTGTTATTCATACAGGCGTAAAGAATCATTACAGTATTCAAGGTTACCCAAGGATACGACAGTAGCTTCGCTACATGTTACATGTCCGCAAAAAAATGATAGCGGACATGTACTGTCCAGGAAACTGTTTGTATCTACAGAAAAGTGTTGTTTTTTATCTGTTGCGAGGCACTCTGGCAGAAGGGCTTGTTTTGCCGCTTTATTGCAAATGACCGCAGGTGACCCCGAAATGGAACGCGGGTTCGATTCGAATTGCCCAGATCGAACACGATCGAACACTGTTCGGATTCTATGAAATGTGGGAATTTTGCAGCCCAGATTTTACCACCGTGAGAGCAATTCTATCAACGTGGGACAAACACACTGAGTCATACACACACGGAGAATAGAAAACTGTATTGGCTATATGTACGTCTTTACAGAAATGGTATACGACAGAAAATATTGGAGTAACAATTTTCTACTGTTCGATTTTGTCATACCCCTGCCTGAAAGGGGAAGGAAAGCACCCTCAACCATTTTAGTGCTCAGTCAATTTTACAGAGACAGAGAAAATGATGTTAAATGTTTTACCGCTGCCGAGTGATGAAAATTGTAACTTTTAAAATTAGATAAAAATGATGGCTAAGCGTACATCACACGGTAATGATAAGAATGTTGAATGCAATGATTTGCCGGAAATTGCGCTTTCTGGGCATTCCTGCTCCTTCCAAAGACCACAATATCAAACAGCTGTAAAATATAGAAAAATATGCCATATCATCAGCTAATTTTTTTTGCTACAATCCAGATCAAGAAAGCATTCATCCGTAAGAGCTAGTAAAACTGACATCATGAGTCCCTGTTGTACTTATTTAAGGATGTAATACCGAAACAGGTGCCGGGTATGTATGGTTTTATGACATACGTGTATGTGGTACACGTGTACTGAGTAACAAATGCTATGTATAGGACATCATGTCTTCTATGTATATGTTGAGACTAACAGGTCCCTATGATTCTGGTATTAATATGTAAAGAAATATCCCCTATTGCCTTTAAAACTTGAGTATTTGTAAGATATTCTTAGAATTTCTTTCGTTCTTCCATTTGAATAATTATACCAAACAACGTATGTACTATCCACCTGTAACCTTTTAACGTCTAAGAGGTAATCTAGGATCAGCCCGAATCATCGGGAATGGAGGGTAAACATATGTATGACGCCAAGTTATCGGGATCTAAACAACCACACTAGCTCACCGAAACAAAACAAGCACTATCTTTATGAAAAAAAGGAAATCTGTTTATAAAAGAAAATAGAGTATCGTTGCTTTTACTCACCTGGTTGTGCAGCAATGCCAAAAATGCAGCAGATCGCGACGGCACAACACAGATGAAATGCTGTCATGTTTTTTCTCTCGCTTGCTTTCAAACAAACCTGTCAAAGAAAAACTAAGAAAAGGGGAGCACAATAAATGCTCCCCTAATGCTACTGTACCACTTGCCTGCCCTTATGGTTTGATTATGGTTGTCCTGACAGTTAAAAAATGGGAGAAAATGCAGTTCCGAGTCAGTACGA
>NW_017802989.1:0-840 GCF_001625305.1 Branchiostoma belcheri
TTCTAGATCTCTTCTTGGAGAAACTGCATGGTTTCCTTGAGGTCGTTCAGGAAGCGGCTCTCGCGTGCCTTCAACCCGGTCTTGCTTGCTTCACCTTCGCGGGCGACTTGCTTCTTGTAGCCGACGGTCTCTTGCAGATCGGCCAAGACGCTCTCCCTCCGGTCTTGAGCTTCCTTCCTTACTTCCCAAGCTTCAAGGGTCTCCCGAAACTCGCGAACGGCCAGTGCGGCTTTCAGCCCCTTGTCGTGCATTGGGCTATCCAGGGGGCCGCCGCGCTTTACACGAGAATACAATTCCGCAAGATCGGACAGGAACTCTCCTCTCACGAGCTCGTTGTTTTGCGGATCAGCTGTAAAGAAATCACAAACATATCAGTTCGCTGTTGCCGTGGCTAAAGAAAAAAAAATGTTAGAATTAGAGTCAGGATCCTCATCATCAAAATGATAAAAATCGTATTTTAGCCAAAATACTAATATTTGATGAGCAATTATGGTGCCGACTTGTTCTGGGCTTGGTGCCGAGTTTTCTTGGCATCGCGGGGAATACATGCGGGCAGCTATATGGGCTTGCTGGATTTTCGCTAATCTGTGATGAAACTTTGCAACATAACATTTTGTTCATTTCCTATTCATAACAATATATTTTTTTAAAGAAAATAACACATGCTTCTAGACTATGATGAGTTTGTAAGCCTGTTCCACATGAGGAATGACGTCCAAGGCTCGTGTCTTCAGAGACAGGGTCATGGTTGGACTTCTCGGCTGGATTTGTAGTTTTGCCAGAACCTAGTCTGGTAACAAGACCCCCGTGAGCTCAGCGCTATTTCTTCGGCGCTGGTAG
>NW_017802989.1:1632-2895 GCF_001625305.1 Branchiostoma belcheri
TTGGAATAAAGAATTGGATCCACGCATTTCGTTTGATGACAGTAGACTATGCCGCTGATAACAGCGTCTTTTGTTCAGCAAGAATTGTCGCCTGAGGTGTAAATGTCAGGTGAGAGTCGCAACCGGGATTCGAAATCCCAAGCTTGCATGGTCCAGAGGCAGAGTCTATAACCATTGGACTATGCATGCATGCCGCAGCTATTCTAGGGCTTCTGATGGTTTCACAATAAAATGTCAACTTTTGCCCTATGTCATTTTTTTCACAAAAAAAAAGTTTAAATCGCCTATAAGTTTGACAGAAGTCTACATCAACGATCATGATGCGATCAGCGTGCAATGATGAAAAGAATCCCATATTTCATTTGGTTTGATAGATTATTGGGACCAAATAACATAAACATATTCAACAAGAAGCGTACAAATCCCCCAGGTTTATTTTTCCACGCAACTGACTAATTTGCATCATCCCTGTCCTGACTTCTCCAACTTGTTTTCATACAATGATAATTTTATCCGTGAGTGGGTGATTTTTTTTGAGGGGGGGGGCATATGGAGGATACACTTTCTCCTGCAATTTTGATGCTGATTCATTGGTTTACATAGTAATAAAGAAAGGCATGCCATAGCATCATTTTTTTTTATAATTAAAGACTTACAGATTGCAATCTGTTGCTCTTCTTACCTCCCTTATAAAATTGGTACATGCCTGAGATACTAATTACAGGTCTTAGACAACATTCCTTTTTCTTCACTCTGGTGTACTTTACATGCTAATAATCGAAATTGCTTGTGTAATTACTGTCGTTCTGTGTAAAAAAAAGCGATTTAAACCACCTGTAGGTTTGACAGAAGTCTACATTAATGACCATTGGAGTGAATGTGCAGTAATGAAAAGAAAAACGTATTTCCATTGGTTTTAGAGATTGTTGGGACCAAAATACACAAAGATATTCAGTAAGAAGCGAACAAATCCCCCAGGTATGCTTCTCCACGCATTGTCGATTCTAATTTGCACCATCTTTGTCTTGACTTGTCTAACTTGTTTTCCTGTAATGATACTTTTGTATCCATGGGTGTGCCCTTAATTTTTTTCGACTGTATGCAAGCAGGATACACTTTCTTCTGCAATCTTGATGCTGATTCAATGGTCTCCATTGTAATAACGAAAGCCATATTCATATCATTATGTTTTTATGAAGCAATATGTCATTGAGAATAAAAGACACGCGCTGAATTTAGTTTAAAGTATTATCAACTATAGTC
>NW_017802990.1:0-2891 GCF_001625305.1 Branchiostoma belcheri
GGCGCAAACAGCCAGACAGGATACCTTCCTTGGGAGACGATGGGGTCGTACGTTCACCCAGGTGCATTCCAACTCCTCAGGGACGGGGATGTCCAGGGCACACGAAGGGATGTCCTCCCTAACGTAAACTGCAACTCCACCTCCCGATCGCTCTGCGCGTGCCCGGGAGAACGTCGTGTAGCCTTGGATGTCAGTCATCTCAGTAGGCGAATTTTCACGGAACCATGTCTCAGTAACAATGGCAATACCGGTGTGTAGATCATGTAAACGTAGTTCGAATTCCTCTAGTTTGTTGCTCAGAGATCGGGCGTTACTGAGGAACAGAGAGGGTAGGTGATGAACGTTCTTATGTGTTGGCTCGTGGTGCGTAACCGGTGGTTGCGGATCAAAGGTCCGAGACGCGACGATCCTTGTCAGTACACGGTTTGCTACATTGTGTTGACAATGCCTGGTCAGGAACGACTGGATTCCCCCCAGCTGGCTCAAGACTGGTTGCGATAATTCGTCTGATTTGCATTTGTGTGCTTGTAGGTGGCGCGATTTGGATATGGTTGGAGAGCATTTACATACGTGAGGTCTATTGCCAATAATGGGGTAGATCTTACGTTGCAAGTGTCTTCCTGCCTTCTTTCCCCTTGGCCTGCATCTCCATTTCCGCAATCCAAGGCGAAGCAGGTGTTCCTTGATGTCAGGACCGGAAGGCAGAGCTGTACGTTTTAGTCCTCTCAAAAACTCCATGGAGTACCGCAACGGCGCCTGCGTCCACAGTGTAGCCATTATCCTCTCAGAAGATCTGGATTCACGAGATAGTCTCACACGGTACGGTGTCCAAACTTAGCTAAAAAGGTTCCACAGACACTCAGGAACAGTTCACGAACATATTTTCGGAGTTACACCACGACTAACACAAGGCACATACTAAAAACATCATAAATGACGGAGCACTGATACATCCGTGGCTGCCACAAACAGCGCCACCTACTGTCTGGCGTTGTATTTGCCATTTAACTTTGTTGTATTTGCCATTTAACTAGCTCTGTTCACATATTAGTACTCTAGAGTCATTATAGAATGATTTGTCTTATGAAAGGATTGCCTTGGATATGATAGCATGTTATATCAAAATTTTATGATTTTAGTGTTCTTTTTGCATCAAAACATTATACACATATTTTTTTTCACAAGAATATTATTATTATTATTATTATTATTATTGATATTATACCCTGGTGAACACAAG
The DNA here is from genome assembly GCF_001625305.1 of Branchiostoma belcheri. Lineage (NCBI taxonomy): Eukaryota > Metazoa > Chordata > Leptocardii > Amphioxiformes > Branchiostomatidae > Branchiostoma > Branchiostoma belcheri. Next base: position 1,241 of record NW_017802990.1, read on the forward strand.
AAAAGAATTGTCTAACGTGCCTACCAAAATCTGGGCGCAAACATCAACCATTTTCTTGTTGTGTGTGCGCAAGATCAATTGGTAGCTTGTTGTGATTCAATACAACAGCTAGTACATGTATACCTGAATTGTTCTACATAGATACCGTCAGAGAGAATGGTATGTTCTCCCAAGGGATGGAAGTTTATCTTTGTGTAATGCAAAATTGTTTCAACTTAAAATTGCATCGGAGTGAGTTGATTTCATGTTGTAAAAGCTGTGAAGTAATGGCATGCATGGCAGTCCCCCAGTAGACAAAGGACATTTGTTAGAAGACAAATGGGAATGCCATATGAATGTGAAATTGATATGTGCAAGTACTACCATACATCACACAGTTATGATTTAGCTGGAATTTTTTCTTGATACTCTCTTTCAAAAGAATACACAGTTAAGTCTGTAAGTCTGATTAAAAAGGAAACCATTTATGACAAGAAAAATAAGGGCTAAGACTGAGTTAATATCTCTTTAGCCTTTTCATGTTTATCTCCATGTATCAAGATGATGTAATTCTACAGACCATTGCTGGATTCCTGGGTAGGTACCTGGACTGCCCTGTATTGTGAAGAGGAGGTGACCCAGACAACAGGAGAGTGTTCAACTTGGGAGACCACATTAGTAAGACTCATTCATCTGTTCCGGAAGCACTCAGGTGGATTTCATACCTGAGTATTGTTAAAGTCAGAAAGAGAGCTGCAGTAGAAATGAAGCAATTTCTACAGCATGGATTCATTTGCTGTATTAAAAAATACTGGGAAGGATGCCAAGTACTAGTATTTCAAGGAGCCTGAAAGGTAAAGACTAGTCTAAGATCTTTGGCTAAAGATTGCATTATTTATAGTAGAAAATGAAGAGAAAAAAATATATATGATAAATTATTCAATGAAAGAGGATGCCTTGGCAGCATTATTTTTCATGCTTGATTTGTAACCAAATAGAAAAATATCAGCAATCTTTGATTAGTTGTAAAAATGAAAGAACATTCAAGAAATTTCCTATCAGTCTTACACTTTCTAACTGAAAGACATTGTCACAGTGCTTAGTAATGATCCCAATGTCCTAATCTCATTCAAGAATTAAGGTCAATCAAAAGTTGCCATGGCCGTTTTCTGTTTCACACCTTGTAATCTTCTATACTCTGTGTGGGGCAATTAGAAACAAGGAACAGAGGTTTTACGTTACAGCAATACAAATGTGAACATCATAAATTTGATCTATTTCTAAGTCTCACTCGATCAATATTGCAGCAGCACTACCCTTGAATACTGATGGATTTTGCTGTACAAGTTACAGTACTGCCTAATCTCACTTGAAATTAACTTCTTACTCATGTCATTCTGACTTTAAAAGAAAAGAAGTCATAACAAGCTTACTCATAAGTGAAAGGTTTGTAGCCCTTGTCTAATAAGGTTTACATTCAAAGCTGTTTGGGTATTGTGTGGTCAACAGCCCTGTGATAATCCAGTGATAGAGGTGAGCACATGTGAATAGGGCGGGACTCTGTGGGGGAGGGTAAGGGGAGATGGGGTGGGGGCAGAGAGAACAAACATACAAGAAAGGGTAGAGCCCTCCTCAAAACACGATCAACCTCCTCCCTACTTACTCTGCCACG
>NW_017802991.1:0-2282 GCF_001625305.1 Branchiostoma belcheri
ACGAACCGGTACCGATGCGGGAACAGTGGTGCGTTAGGCCATGTTGATTTAATTATATGGATGACATCCGCGCGCGCATGAATTTTCGGCCGTTTCCAAAAAAAAAAAGTTTTCAACCATACTGTAAATCGTACAAAACAGTTGCAAAATGAGCAAAAATATACCATAAGTTACAAAAACAATTAATACAAACTATACCAATGTCGTAGAATGCCAAAATCAAACGAAAAAGACGAAATTGTAAAGAAATGAACTTGAAGACTAGATTATTCGCCAAACTATATTCTGTGCCATTTGCTCAACCCTCATGACCACGTAGATTTCATAATGAAAATAACTTTTTTTTTTGTGCAAAACTTTTTTTGTATTCGCACGCGCGCATCAGTTTTGGGGCTCCCGGAGGATGTCATCCATATAATCAAATCAACATGGCCTTACTTCTGAAAATAAATGCCAATAACTTCTGCTTCCATTTTATTACGAAGACATATGATGTAACAAGAGATAATGTACAATTATATTCCTGTTATGATCTGTTTTACGAAGCTGGCAAGAGAGCCGTGCCGGCTGTTTTCCCTTGCCCTTCGACATTCTGACACACAAATACAAGGTGTAACACACACAAGTACACTGCGTAACACACACGTGGTGAACTGTGTGACGTAGTCTGAGGCAGGAGTCTATATATGCCCACTATAACCCCCTTTTCCTGACCACCTGATGCACTGATCAGCACATGTGACGTCGTAATCTTAGGCAGGTGCCTGTTCGGCCGCCCGACGGGTCCCGGTCAGTGAGGTTACGGCGTCGCTTCGGCTTATCTTGCCGGACGGGGCCCGAAGTGATTTAAGTTTGAGTTAAAATCAATTCGGCGACCATCTGATGCACTGGTCTCCGGTCTCCGTCCAGGTCCCGTTCGGTAGTGCCAAAAAACAGGCCGAACACGCGCCGATCGGGCCCCTTTCTTCAATTGTGACCTAGGCTTAGCCTCCTTTCCAGGCGTTCCCGGATCGGCCGTTTTTTTTTTTTGGGTTTGGGGTGGGGGGGGTGGATATCCACGGAGATATATGTAGGGTTGCCAGCCGGAGCTTCTATTGCGTGCGATCTACGTTTGATCAGAATTTGTGCAATTGATTCACATTCTTCTGAACTTTCTCAATTCTTTAAAAACAGTAATAAAAAGAATTCTTATTAAGATAAAACAGGACAGAACTACTAGGTGGCCTTATGCCATATTCAAAGATCTGCAAACAAAACAGAATCATTTTATTGTGGACTGTTTTTTTTCCTGCATACAATACCCTAACTGTTCATCTGTGTCATACCATAACTAGTATACAACAGATCTTTCAAGAACAAAGTGACGTCTAAAAGGAGCATATCGGTACTTCATGACTTGGTGTTTTGGACCTGTGCCTAATTGATTTTTGCGGTAGTGCGCCGTATGGTACAGGTACACAGAACCGGTATACAGCCCTAGTACAGACCTCTGTAGCAGGCTAAGTTATAGAACTGGGGGTTTGGTGGTCTTCAGCTGTTTTCTGATTAGCCCAGTTCTAACGGGGGTAATTCAACCAGGCCGGCTATGTTGTCTATATGCAATCAGAAAATAGCACATAAAAGCTCCTGAAGACCCCCAAACCCCCCAGTTTTTGGCATGCTATGGAGGCTAAAATGGAGATGCGCAGCAATCTGACAAGTAGAACATGGTTTGTTTATTCAGTGGCGTGAATAAAAAGACAGTCAAGATAATCAGAGAAAGTAAATTAAAACACTATCCTACATATAATTTCTAATCATGGCTGTTATCTTCAATTTTGAACTATATGTACTGACATATCAAAAGCTGAAAATTATTCAACATTGACAAGCACAAATTTCTAAAAAAATTGGGCATATCAACTGGGACAATACAAGCCCATCAAGTCACATATCTCCTCTTGTATTGTCCGAGTCTTTGACTGTTGATGTTTTCCTGGGATTTCATCAAGAAAGTCTGGCCACATTAATACTGTCATTGTTCCTTCTCAGTGACCTATATTGTTGCAGGACTGTATAAAACGGGCACATTATAAGTTTTCAGAAAGTAGCAGATTACAATCCAAGGCAAGTTTGACTTTACAATTAATAAGAGGAATCGCTCAAGCCACAGTTTGGGTTGCTACTGTTTAAAAGGGATGGTTGGCCACAGTTTGGGTTGCTACAGTTTGAGAGGGATGGTTGGCCACAGTTTGGGTTGCTACAGTTTGAGAGGGATGGTTGGCCACAGTTTGGGTTGGCTA
>NW_017802991.1:2302-3936 GCF_001625305.1 Branchiostoma belcheri
ATTGATGCTACTCTCCAAGCAGAGGTTGTGGGGAATGATCGTTACCTTTTTATAGTCAAATGAAAGATCTGTCCTTTTTAATCATATCAAAGTAAGTGCAAATGATAGGTTTATATTTTTGATGCGTCTAGACAAACCCTGTATCACAAACATGATCATCTCGCTTTTTTTGTACAATGGAAAATGTGGGAACAGAAGTTGACCACGTCTACATTAGCTCAGTGACTAGAACACTTTGTGTTAATGGCCTAGTATAGTAACGGGGGGTGCCCTAATTCCGACCCATCCCTAATACCGAACTAGTTTGAAAAATCCTTGTTGCGGCGTTATGCATGTGAGCACGTGCCTAAAAATAACCACAAGAATGGACAAAGTTTTTGTATTGATATCGGTAATCTCACTAAGTTTGTTTTAGTTCGTACACTCCGACAACAGACGAGTGAAAAATTTGTGTGAATTCGACGCTTGTTCGGGGGTTGACGAGCGTGTCAAAAATGCAGGTTTTGCTTTTCAAACAGCCACTTTGGAGCAAGTCGCGTAATCGTAAAAAGATTACTTGACAGAAAAACAGTTGTAGATTGTTTTAGTCATAATTTGTGTATTATAATTTCTAAACTCTCTTCTCAGATCGACCTGTGTTAAACACTAGGTCGGAATTAAGGCATCCCTGTTGCGATAGAACGTTCCACCGGCAAAATGACCAAAAACCTGCCGTGCGTTTCGCGAACCATTACGCTTGGGTGCAAGGCGCTACACTAAAGTGAAATATACAGCCTGTACAGCTTTAATCATTGTGATCTTTATCTGTCAATATTATAGCTCATGTTGCGCGGGTTTTTGGTCAGATAAACTATTACCAAAGATCTGTGCGTTTGCATGGAACATAGGTCGGAATCAGGGCACCCCCGTTACCCTTGTATGTTCCTTATGTATGTATGTCTAAGTCAAGTAGTGCATCTTTTGTCTCCAATTTTCTATATACGTTTGTTATGTGTCTGTCATATCTTGACCTGTACCTAGCCCGTCGTGGCATGAATGTACAATAAAGGTATTTCATTTCATTTCTATCGGAGTTGCCCAGTCCGCTTAAGTCTGGCGGTGTTGTACTCATACTATAGTGTTCGGTACCGGTGTAGTGGCGGGTTATACATGGTGGAGACATCGCAAAGAAACTCTTCACAAAAATTTCATGCAGAGCTTGGAAGTTACAAAAAAAATTAATAAAAACTATACCAATGTCGTAGAATGCCAAATCAAACGAAAAAAGACGGAATTGTAAAGAAATGAACTTGAAGACTAGATTATTCGCCAAACCATATTCTGTCCAATTTGTTCAACCCTCAAGACCACGTAGATTTCATAATGAAAACAACTTTTGCAAAACTTTTTTTTTATTCGCACGCGCGCATCAGTTTTGGGGCTCCAGGAGAATGTCATCCATATAATCAAATCAACATGGCCTTAACAGAAATAGATGTAGAACTTCATTGACACAACAAAAGTACTGCGACTTTCGTAAGGTTTAAAACTGCCTGTAAATATACAAATACGTGGGTAGAACGAAAATATAGGACGTACAAAGGCGTGTTTTGTACTGTTTTTGTACCTTTTTCACGCCAGCCGAATGAGCACAT
>NW_017802991.1:4831-5612 GCF_001625305.1 Branchiostoma belcheri
AAGACGAAACTGTAAAGAAATGAACTTGAAGACTAGATTATTCGCCAAACTATATTCTGTGCCATTTGCTCAACCCTCATGACCACGTACATATATCCACGGGGATATATGTAGGGTCGCCAGCCGGAGCTTCTATTGCGTGCGATCTACGTTTGAGCAGAATTTGTGCAATTGATTCACATTCTTCTGAACTTTCTCAATTCTTTAAAAACAGTAATAACAAGGAGAAGTCAGGGACATCTTCCCTCCATGGAGGAGGTTGGTGTTGTAAGGTTTTATTTATGTTATCACCTGTATTCATTGTATATGGAAGGTATGTTCAGATGAAGATGAAGAATGGCCGGTTAGAAGAAGGCAGATGGGTTTAAATGTAATTTGACGTTATATGGCCATGAATAATGTGGGAGTTGCTTTGTCTTCGTATAATTTTAATATTAGCATGTAACTACCAACTCAGCTAAATTTCAAGTGAGTTTTATTACTTATAATTATTTAGAGTTGTATGTTCTGATTTGAAAGAAATAAGTAAAGAAATGAATGAGCAGCCTGCAATGTGTTTGGTATACTTTATTTTATATATATCATGTCATAGCGAATAGTAATGAAGGAATCTTACTCTGATCTCTTTGTTAACTGAGCAAATTGATGTTACGTGGTCACGAGAGAGAGGGACGACTTCACTCCCAGATATACAACTCAGGACTGGCCCCGACCACGCGGTCGGAGGTAGTTTATTTACATCACTAATTGGTAACAGAGGTTGGGGGAGGGGGGGGGGGGA